>NC_141006.1:73995804-74275804 GCF_052327205.1 Somniosus microcephalus
GGGAGAGAAAGATTGGTAGTGCTAGGGCTAAATTATGGTGGTGCATCCTGAAAATATTGCAAAAAGGACCAATTTTGAGGCACAAAATGAGACATTTGATCTGGACCTGCGTTATGGTCACCGCCACATTGGTAAAGACGGCCTTGCTGGTGTCCCAAGTGGCCACCTAAAACAGGAATGAGGCCCCTTACATATGTAAATTTAGGGCCAAATGCATCACACGCCAGTCTGATTGGCAGTGATGGGTTGTAATGAGCCAACACTTCCCTGGACGTGATCAAGCCTTTGCATTTATGGAAGGCACGTTTACAGTCTTCGCTCCATTTCCAAACTACTCCCGTTTGTAGCAGTGCGTTAAGAGGGTGCAGAACCGTCGACAAGTTTGGTAAAAATTTATGATAGTAATTTACTAATCCCAGGAACGACCTTAATTGTGAGACATTTTCAGGCGCTGGGGCCTTTACGACCGCTTCAATTTTTCAGGTGACTTATGCAACCCTTCTTCGTTAATGGCATGGCCACAATATGATATTTGTTTCTGGAAAAATTCGCACTTGGGGCGATTTGCTCGTAGGCCCCGTTCTCTCAGCCTCGTGAGCACCTGCTCCAAGTTGGCAAGGTGCTCGTTGTCATTTTCTCCTGTTACAAGGATGTCGCCTAGGTAGTATTGAGTCCCCGGAATGCCTTGCAGGACTTGCTCCATAGCTCTTTGCCAGATAGCCGGAGCTGATGCCACTCCGAAAACCAGTCGATTGTACTGGTACAGGCCTTTGTGTGTGTTTATCGTGAGATACTTTTTTAGAGGCCTCCTCAACCTCCATCTGTAGATATGCCTGTGCTATGTCAATTTTGGTGAAACGTTTCCCTCCGGATAGTGAGGCGAAAATATCTTCTATCCTCGGAAGAGGATACTGTACCGTGTGAAGAACCGGGTTTACAGTCACCTTGAAGTCCCCACAGATGCGAACTTTTCTCTGTTCTTCAGATTTATCATTATTCAACGTTTTCTTCATGACCGGGACGATGGGTGTTGCCCACTCGCTCCAATCTACCTTGGATAACACGCCTGCTTTTTCCAAATTCTCCAGCTCTGCCTCGACGGCTGGGCGAATTGCGTATGGCACCGGCCTTGCCTTAAAAAAACTTGGGAATTGCCGCATCTTCCACTTTTATTGAGGCGGTGGCGCCTTTCAGGGTTCCTAGTTCCTGTTGAAACACTTCTTTGGCGTTAGCCAAGATTTCTTTTAATCGTCCAGGTATGACGTCATCATCGTTTTTTTTCTTACTGGTCACCGTCAGTGCCTGAATGGAGTGCCAGTCTAAACGTATCTTTCTGATCCATTCACGTCTCAACAACGGTGGACCACCATCTTGCAGAACATATAAATACAACTTCTGTATTTCCTTGCCGTTGTATACAACAGGCACCCTTATTTTCCCTCTGGGGTATACTTTCTGCCCCGTATATGTTTTCAAGATAATGGATGTGTCTTTCAAAGGTATATGCGGAAATAGCCGCTCGTAATCCCGTCGACTCATGACGGTCAGAGCTGATCCTGTATCTAGCTCCATTTTGACTGGGGACCCCGCTATCGTGAGGGTAACCCAAATGGTCTGGTAATCTTCTTTGGCAATTACATAATGTAATTTGAGACAGCTTAGTCTCTTGTTTCCGGAGTCGCTATCGCTCTTCTGGTCTTCAGAGCTACTGTCCGTCATCATTTGTACCTTTCTGTACTTTTCCTTATTGACCTTTTTACTGTCAGCGGATTTCTTTCCAGATCTGCATACCCGTGCAATGTGCCCCATCTTTCCGCATTGCCTGCATGCTTTTTCCTTGAACTAGCAGTCCTCCTGGTCATGGGTGGATCTGCCGCAGCGATAACATCTCTCGAAACCCCGTGTCATTTCATGGGTGCCGAAGTCCTGTGGCTTTTGCTGTATCTCTGCAGCTCCTCTTGCTGCTGCTTCGTATGATACAGCCACACTGAAAGCCTCGTCCAGTGTCAAATCTTTCGCAGAAAGTAGTCTTTTCTGTGTTCCTTCGCTTAGGAGACCACAGGCGAATTTGTTTCGTAGAGAATCTGCCAGTCCTGCCCCGAATTGGCAATGCTTTGACAGCTTTCGTAATTCAGTGAGGTAATCAGCGTTACTTTCATTCTTGTGCTGATTCCTCCTGAAGAATTTGAATCGTTCCGCTATCAGCAGCGGTGTTGGGTTTAAGTGCTCCTGTAAGGTATCAACAATCTCCTTAAAATTCTTGTCCATCGGTTTGGCTGGAGTGATCAAGTTTCGTAACAGCCTGTATGTCCTTGCGCCCATCAGATTTAGAAGTACCGATGCCTTTTTATCATCCGCTACTTAATTCGCCTTGCAATATACCTCCACTCTTTCCACATATGTCATCCAATCTTCTATATCACTATCGAACGCAGTAATATTGCCAGTCTTCGGCATCTTGAAAATCTAAAATGGCGCTTCCCGTGCTTTTCCTCCGTCCCCGATGGATCAAAATGGCACCTCCCGCGCTTTTCTTCCTTCCCCGCCGAGTTAAGATGGCGCCTCCCGTGCTTTCCCGCCGCTGCCGCTGCTGCCAACGCTGTTCTCCGTGGTTCCCGTTGCGACCTGCAGCTTTTCGCGGTATTTCTACTTTTTTTTTTATATATCGCTTCAATAGTTTCTCCGTTACTTGGAGAACCGTTCCCGCCTTGGAGCGGACCCTCTGGGACTTTCCCCTCCCTCTGCTCGGTCTGAACGCCGACCTGCTTTGCAGCACCGGCCGCGCCCTGAGTGCTCCACCCTCTCTCTCTCTTTGCTTCTGCTTTCCGACTCGCTGCCCAGCCCCGTTGCAGAGCCACCCGATCAAGCTCTAGCCCGCCGCAGCCCAGGAAGGATCAGTGCACTACCTACCACCAGCCCGTTTAGCTGGTGAAACCACAGTTTTTTTTTTCTTGCTTCTGGCTTCGACCTTCGTCTGAGGAATCGATCTCCTTGAGGTGTGCCGAATTGCAGGTAAGTTCGTTTCTAACTCGTCGCCACTGTTAGATCCGTGTGTTAATGGAGACACGGAATGCAGGAGTTGATTTAACAAGTGTTTACTGAACAAAGTCTGGAGGTGAACTAACTACACAAGATGCTATACAGGCTTATATACCCGAGTGGTCACTACCGGTACTGCAGTATACAGGGGCCTCAAAAACACAGTTCCTCTTAAAGGTACATACACTACAGCCAGCACATGGCGAACCACTGTTGCCAGCATTCTCGCAAAGAAGAGAACAGCTGTCAGTGTGCCGAGGAACCTTGATGTGTGGATCCAGAGTGGTGATTCTACCCAAACTCAAGGATAGAGTGCTAAAGGAGCTTCACGAGGGGCATCTCTGTGGAGTGAAAATGAAGAACTTAGCCAGAGCGTTTGTGTGGTGGCCAGGTATCGATGGAGACATCGAAGAAATGACCAAGAGCTGCCTAGGATGCCAGAAGGTCCAAAACGCCCGACCACAAGCCCCTCTACATCCATGGGAGTGGCCCTCATCTCCATGGCAAAGGGTACATATCGACTTTGCTGGTCCATTTATGGACTCAATGTTCTTAATCGCAGTGGATGCACACTCCAAGTGGGGTTACGGGATTACGGGGATAGGGCTTGTGTGGGATGGCTATTGGTGTAGGGACCGGGTGCTAGGGTTTGGATGATCAGCCATGATCTCGTTGAATGGCGGAGCAGGCTCGAAGGGCCGAATGGCCTACTCCTGCTCTTATCTTCTATGTTTCTATGTTTCCGCCACCATGGAAAAAACCATCACAGTATTAAGGACCATATTCGCCAGGAATGGGCTCCCTGTACAGATCTGTTCTGATAATGGACCGCAATTTGTATCCGAAGAATTCAGGAAGTTCTTAAAAAACAATGGGGTTAAGCACTACACGTCCGCCCCATACCATCCCGCCACCAATAGATTGGCTGAAAGGTTTGTCCAGACCTTCAAGAAGGCCATAAAGGCCATGGGTAATGAAGACATAAATCTACAACATAAGGTAGATAACTTCTTGTTTGCGTACAGGAATGCAACACATGTGGTTACAAACCAAACCCCCGCCATGATGTTTTTCAATAGAAGCCTAAGATGCCGGCTGGATTTGGTCAAGCCAAACGTCAGAAGGGACGTAGAGAACCGACAATTTCAAAGCATGAATGAAAGGCCAACTAGAACCTTCCAGATAGGTCAACCAGTTTTGGCCCGGGACTACCGTACCGAGAAATGGCAGCCTGGAACTATTTGCACACGACTAGGACCGCTGATGTATACCGTGGACATTGGAGAAAGCATAATAAGGCGCCATGCTGACCAGATCATAGAGTCATCCAAAAAAGGACAACCTACACCACAACTCTATACGCCTAGTGATGAAGCAGAGATACCCATAGTATCTTCCTCTGATCCGGTGATACTGGAACCAGATGAACCCGACACTGGCATTGAAGCCAAATCGACCTTGCCAAAAGAACCTACTACACCACCGAGGCGTTATCCGGACCGAGTCAGGAAGCCTCCAGAGAGACTGAATTTGTAATTGATTAACTTCAGCAAATGTGTATATTATTGTTCTTGTAAAAATGTTACTTAATGATTACTTAAAATGTTATGTACTATTTATCTAAAAGGGGAGGAATTGTAGTGTATGTACCTTTAAGAGGAACTATGTTTTTGTAGCCCCTGTATACTGTAGTACCAGTAGTGACCACTCGGGTATATAAGCCTGTATAGCATCTTGTGTAGTTAGTTCACCTCCAGACTTTGTTCAGTAAACACTTGTTAAATCAACTCCTGCATTCCGTGTCTCCATTAACACACGGATCTAACAGTAGCAGGGAATGTTTCATTCATAAATTTGACAGGAAGAGCTGTCAAACCTATAAATACTATCAGCCCCAAAACATCACTAAAACTTCAAATACATTTTTTTTTAATCACATTTTTAAAATAACTATAACTTACATGAAATAACTATTTTTAACAATAATTTAAAATTTTGTAAAAATTAATTACATTTTCTAACAGGGCTAAAAATAAACTTACCCTTCTTTAAAGTATTTAAAAATAATAAACCTGTCAAAAAATGTTTTAATTTTAATTAATTCACCACTTACCTTGTTAAAAGCAGGCCTTGCGCCTGCTTTTTAAAAGTGTAACTGTTGGAGACTTACCCTCCTGGCGAAACCTGCAAAAAAAACGTAAGTTCGATGCACACGCGCTGCCTCTCCGGCGCACGCATTCCACCTGTCAACCCCTTCTTTCAAGGGAACGGAAGTTCCGGTTTCCCGCGCATGCACAGTGCATGCACGAAACCGGCACTTTTGTTGGGCCTACGCGTGAGTACCCCATGCATACTCACGCATGGGGACCCGAATTTCTGGGCCATGGCATAGCTTGTCTTGAAAAGAAGTTGCGGACTCCTGCTGTGTATATATGTTTCAAAAACAGTTCTGGTGTAATTATTAAAATGTTACTGTTCCAATAATTGTAGCTGATTTACCTGATAATCCATTGGACATTTCTTTCACAGATTCTGATTCAAGTATTAATTAATGAGGTATAAGTCATATTTCTGTTTTAAATATGATTTAATAGTGAAGTGTGTACCATCTACAAGATGCACTGCAGCGACTCGCCAAGGCTTCTTCGGTGGCACCTCCCAAACCCGCGACCTCTTCCACCTAGAAGGACAAGGGCAGCAGGTGCATGGGAACACCACCACCTCCAAGTTCCTCTCCAAGTCACACACCGTCCTGACTTGGAAATATATCGGCCGTTCCTTCATCGTCGCTGGGTCAAAATCCTGGAACTCCCTCCCTAACAGCACTGTGGGAGCACCTTCACCACACGGACTGCAGCGGTTCAAGAAGGCGGCTCACCACCACCTTCTCAAGGGCAATTAGGGATGGGCAATAAATGCCGGCCTTACCAGCGACACCCACATCCCATGAACGAATTTTAAAAAATTTAATACATTTATTTTTCCTTTGCTATGTAAATCAGCTATGACCATTCTTTGCAATTGAATACTTGTTCCTTTACCCTCTGGGTCTTGAATTCCTTAATATATGTAGACAGAAGTTAGTCGTTAATTCTGGTGTCACATATTATTAATCATGACTGTGACATTTTAAAGATCACCCATTGTTTAAAGTAAATAGGATGAAAAGTGTACTCCATTGTAGTGATGGATTTGGTTGTATGACTCACAGCAGATTGCTATTTATGCAAAAAATGATAGTCGACAATTGTCTATCCAATATAATAAGAGACATAACGAAAGACTTGCATTTATATAGCGCCTTTTTACGACCACCGGACGTCCCAAAGCGCTTTACAGCCAATGAAGTACTTTTTGAAGTGTAGTCACTGTTGTAATGTAGAAAACGCAGCAGCCAATTTGATGATAATGACCAGATAATCTGTTTTAGTGATGTTGATTGAGGGATAAATATTGGCCAGGACACTGGGGAGAACTCCCCTGCTCTTTGAAATAGTGCCATGGGATCTTTTACGTCCACTTGAGAGAGCAGACGAGGCCTCGGTTTAACATCTCATCAGAAAGATGGCACCTCGGACAGTGCAGCACTCCCTCAGCACTGCACTGGAGTGTTAGCCTAGATTTCTGTGCTCAAGTCTCATGGAGTGGGATTTGAACCCACAACCTTCTGACTCAGAGGTGAGAGTGTTGCCCACTGAGCCAGACACTAGTGGGGGTGAAATTGGTCCTCATCGTACTGGGCATGGGGGGGCGGGGACCAATTTCCGGGAGTGATCTTGCGCACCCAATCTCACCAGTGACTTCCATGTGTCCAGGGTGCCCGCCTAAAACAGGCCCCCTGAACATACTGATCAGGATCCTGACCCCTGTTCTGGGACCCCACTCCCAAATTCGGCATAAATTGGGCTCCACTCACAATTTCTGGGTCTACAGCGGGACGCCATTGACAAAAAAAATGAGTTATTTATTAAATTTATGGTTTATGTGGATCCAGGAGACACGGTAGTGCTCATCCTGGCTCCACAATGGTACTGCGGGCCCAGGCTGACTCCCCCCACTCCAACACCCCTCAACACCTCTGGTTCCTCTTCCATCCACCCCAGGACCTATTCGCGGGCTGGCTCAGAGTCCAATCCACCCGAGGCCCCGACCGGCGAGCCGCACAGGATGCCCGATTGGCGTCCGCAGCGCGCCGGTTTTAAGCAGGCCCCTCGAGCCTGCTCCGCCACACGGCCCCTCGAGCCTGCTCCGCCACACGGCCCCTCGAGCCTGCTCCGCCATTCAATAAGATCATGGCTGATCATCGACCTCAACTCCACTTTCCCGCCCGATCTCCATATCCCTTGATTCCCCTCGAGTCCAAAAATCTATCGATCTCAGCCTTGAATATACTCAACAACTCAACCTGCACAGCCCTCTGGGGCAGAGACTACCAAAGATTCACAACCCTCCGAGTGAAGAAATTCCTCCTCATCTCAGTCTTAAATGGCCGCCCCCTTATCCTGAGACTGTGACCCCTGGTTCTGGGGGGAAGAGATTACAGGAGCACTTCAAGGTCGCCCCCCCCTTTTCAGTCGGCAAAAAGTTCACATAAACTTGCAAAATGTCACTTTCTAAGACTTGGGGGTCGATTTTCATTGACCCGTGGAGTCGGGATTGGAGGCGTGTGGGGGTGTTAAAGTTCCGAATTCAGGGGTCCCGACACCATCCTGCCCCCAACCCGCCTCCATGTAAGTTTCAAAGGAGGCGGGAACCCGCCCCGCACTGGGACCCGCCTACCCGAGGCGGAAAGGGGATTAGTGCCAATTAACTGCCTGTTAACAGGTAGTTAACAGGCAGTTTTTAGCCTAATCCCTATTTTAAAGCTTGAAGTGTGGGATTCCCGACGGCTCCAAACCACGCCAAGTTAGAGGAGTCGGGCCGTCAGGTTGAAGGACTTGGAGGGGTCAAGATGTCGGTGTTCAGGTGAGTGATGGGTGCATGAGTGCAAAGGTAAGTGTGTTTGGTGTGTCTAAAGTGTGTAAAGAAGTTTAAATTACCTGTACTTACCTTTACAGTCTTCCTTCCTCTAGGTTTCGGGAGTCCATCATCTAACCGGCACAGAAAGCAAAATGGCTGCGAACTGTCAAAAGTGACAGCCTGCAGCTTTCTGTGCCGGTGAGATTTCTAACTGAGTCTGTGTAGAAGGACTCAGGTTAGAAGTAAAACTGCAAGTGTTTGACAGCTTCAAACAGCTGTGAAACACTGATATTTCATCTGTCAAAACCGCTTGACAGATGAAATGTCAATCTGTGACGTCACCTGTTGCCGGGTGGCCTTTAATTGGCCTGCACAAGGTCAATCAAGTTAAAATCGCGTGGATTGGCCGCATCTCGATGGAGGCGGGACTACAACCCCGAAAGTTGTAGTCCCGCCTCCTTCCCGACTTCTGAATGAAAATCACCCCCTTGAATTCAACTTTATTTTTAAAGAGTTTCCCCTTTTTGCTTCACATGTAAACCGAGTGCTCAAAGTTTCTGACTGCCATAAACAAGGCAAGTGTTTCAGTGAGAGGGAAGGAAAGCAAGATGGAAAATATTGAAGCAGCTACCGAGAAGAATGCTTATTGAGATGATTAACGCTGCAAATCTTCATGGATTGACAGTTCACGAACTTCTTTTATCATGGCATCGATGGTTAGTTTTTCCAGTGGTACAACCTTCTTTAAATTAGTGTTGGAGGCAAATTTGGACAACTGTAGTTTTCCTTTTTTTTGTGAGAAGTTTACAAGTCCTGCTATGCCAGGCTGACTGTTTTGGTAGCCATTAAGCAGAATTTACACTGGGTGTGGCCCAAATGTGGGAGAAGCACAACGTGAAGTTCCTTGGGGTAGATCTGGACTTTAAATTCAACGGGAGAGATGTGATACGGGCTGCTGACTCGCTATCGCCCGTTTTACACTATCGTACAAAATTCAAGAGGTGACCACTTGCGTTCACACTGATGAGCCAATGTGGTCTCCCCTCTGCTCCCTCCTCTTCCCCCATCACCTGCCTCTACTACCCAACAATTAGCAAGAGTCTTTGCTGTTCTCTGGTTGGACTGTTAGACTGTACATCAGTGGAATGTTGGACATTAGGCACCGTTCAACAGTAAAGCACGGCAATATATGTTACTGTTTCTTTTTTTTTTAATGCATTCATTGTCGCAAACTTGGTTCAGCCAATTGCATGCAGCCATACTAATGGTTATCAGGTCACGACGGATGTGGTGGAAGCGGAGACATTAGAAATTGGGTTGGGGCGCCAAAGTGGCGCCAAAGTCGCCTGAGCGCAGGATTTAGCGCAGCGTTCGAGGCTTTAGCGATCGTCAGATATTCAGTTTCATTGCCCCTAGAGGGACACGGGGCGAGGCTCGAGGCGCTCCGCGTCCCTCTTAGGGCGCTGAAACTGAATATCGCAGTGCAACCTGCCGCAGCGCCACACGCTGCGGCACGGCACGCTGCGGTACTGCAGGCCTTCCTCCCATTGTTAAGGGGGAGGGGACTGCAACAGCGCAATCCCCGATCGCGAGTGCCGGCAAACGAGCCCAGCACCAAGGAGAAGTGCCGGGCTCTCGGGAAACAGCCGGCAATGCTGCGGGGGGGGGGGGGGGGGTGGCTCAGGAGGCCGGGACGGAGGTGCTGGCAGGCGGCCGCCCGCACCTCCACCTTAACTTGCGGCGCTGCCGGCACAGCAAGGCCCCGTGAACCAGGTGCGGGTAGCGAACGGCGCAACTGCGGCGTTCGCTACCAAATATCGCGAACGGGGTGCTAATAGGGCGCTGCGCACACCGATGACGTCATCGGTGGCGGCGCAGCGCAACAGGCTAACACCACCATTATCGCCCCAACTCAATATCGTGGGTGGCGCAGCCAGTGGCACTAAAGCCACTGACTGCCTCTTTAGGCGCTAACAGGTGGCGCTACTCACCCAATTTCTCCCCCTCAATGTTTTCAAGGGGAGACTGGATAGGCACTTGATGGAAATAAACTTGCAGGGCTACGGGGATAGAGCGGGGGAATGGGACTGACTCGATTGCTCTGCAGAGAGCTGGCATGGACTCGTTGGTCTGAATGGCCTCCTTCTGTGCCGTTATTACTTTGTGGCCGGAATTTTGCCAGCGCTCAGGGGGCGAGTTTAGAGGACGGGACATCCGGCAAAATCACAAAGATTGACAGCGGGTCGGAAACCCGCTGTCAACCCGCCTCCAATCAATCTTCCCAAGCGTCGGGTCCCCGATTTGCGCAAGGACCCAACACCTAATGGCGGGAAGAGGATTATAGCCACTTAACTGCTTGTAAACAGGTTGTTAACAGGCAGTTAACAAGCTTTTTGCAATTTTGACAGTTCTACTGCGGGCTTCCCGATGTCCGAACACCACGCCAGGTAAGTGTGGCATGCTCTGGGTCTACTGTAATGTTTCTGCATTGATGACAGCTGCAGAAGTGGTGTGAAGGATCCAATGGTGCACTGGTGAGTTTCAGAGGTAAGAAAATGTTGGGAAATTCATTTTTAATGCAGTTACACTATTCTGTAGGTAACAAGTTTTGAAGTGTTTGTGTAGTTCCACCTCATTGGGAGAACCTCGCTCACCAGTGACAGATCGCTTCTGTAACCTCACCTGCAGCTGCCATCTGTTCTAGCCTAAGGAGGGAGTCACTGGAGAGCCTGGGTGCAAGAACTCACCTGTGAACAGTCATTGTCAGTGTTTGCAGCACCTCAATGCTGTCAAACACTGAGAAATCAACTGTCAAAAAAAAATGTGTGTGGCCCCTTTAAGAAAACCGGCAGATGATGCGTCATCAACTGACGTCATCTGACACCGGCTTCCTCTTAATTGGCCGGCAAGCCCGCAGGGTGGGCTTCACAAGGCCAATTGACACAAAATAACGTCTGTGCATCTGATGTCCTTGGGGGCGGGTCTGGAACCCGGAAGGCAGCTGTCCCGCACCCAAGCAGCCTCGAACCGAAAAATCGCGGCCTATAACTCTTTGGGGTCGATTTTCGTGGAGCCGTCAGGTGGGGTTTCAGGCGTGTGGGGGGGGGGGAAATCCCAAATTCGGGGGTCCTGACACCATCCCACCCAAAACCCCGCTCCACGCAAGTTTCAGAGGCGGCGGGTACCCGCCCTGCACTGGGACCCGCCGACCCCAGGCGGGAAGGGATTAGTGCCAATTAACTGCCTGTTAACATGTAGTTAACAGGCAGTTTTTAGCCTAATCCCTATTTTGAGGGGTGTCGTGTGGGATTCCCGACGGCTCCAAACCACGCCAGGTTAGAGCAGGCGGGCCGTCGGGTTGAAGGAGTTGGAGGGGTCGCGATGTCGGTGTTCAGGTGAGTGGTGGGTGCGTGAGTGCAAAGGTAAGTGTGTTTGGTGTGTCTAAAGTGCCTAAAGAAGTTTAAATTACCTGCACTTACCTTAACAGCCTTTCTTCTTGTAGGCGTCGGGAGCCCATCACTCAGCCGGCACTGAAAGCTGAATGGCTGCGATCTGTCAAAAGTGACAGCCTTCAGCTTTGAGTGCTGCTGAGAGTTCTAACTGAGTCTGTGTAGAAGGACTCAGGTTAGAAGTCAGACTGTCAGTGTTTGACAGCTTCAAACAGCTGTGAAACACTGATATTTCATCTGTCAAGAACTCTTGACAGATGAAATTGCAGTCTGTGATGTCACCTGTTGCCGGGTGGCCCTTAATTGGCCTGCTGAGCCCACTGGGCGGGTTCAACAAGGTCAGTCAAGGGAAAATCGCGCGGATTGGCTTCGATGTAGGCGGGTCTAAAACCCGAAAGTTGTAGTCCCGTCTTCTTCAACAGCTTCAGGAAAATCGACTCTATGACTCTTTGTGAATGCGGAAAAGCAGCTATTTACATTCCTGCGTACTATGTTTGAAAGTCTGCTATTTGTCATAGACACCCTGATTGACCAAGTTGTCTACAGCTTGTGCCACTGCTGCCCTCCCATGGTTATGTACACGTCATGGTTTCCTTGTTAAGACTTGACCAAGTGGTAGCTCGTTGGCTAATTGAATTCCATTGCTGAGAGAGAGTGTACATAAAATGCCTCAATACTGTAGATTTTTAAAAATTCTAACTGGGAAATAAAGCCAGCAGTGCTACATGTTTACCGATTTCTTTTTCACAAGAAAATATTCTTGGCTATTGCAATGTGTTAGCGCTTGAACTCAACGGGTATGAGAGCAACAGCCTTGTCTTTCTTTGCCTGGTGGGGAAAATGGAGGATTCCTGATGCAAAGAGGATAAAGGGCTTCCCTCTACACCACCCACATCACTTAACAGATCCTTAGCCATGTGGCTACTGGGCAGGTACCACCTCGGCACGTGGTGGATCAGACCTTTCATACATTCTCGGGCTGGGTCCGAGAGGGTTTGTGTATTGATGCCAACAATGTTTACATCACAGTGCCGTGATTAACATTTTGCCAACCAAAACCCAACTCAATAATCCCACAACTTATTTTTCAATAAGCTCCCTTGCCGATGCCTCCATCCTCCTCCTTGGCCCCTGAGCTTCATTTTAATGTTTCTCAAGAAATATTAACTAGTGGCAATTAATGGGCCATATATTCCGATCCTTACGGGTGTGTACGGGCTGTGTACACACCCGTAGGGACATCGGAAATGCCGGTTTCAGGTATGCCATGCGCATGCGCTGAAAACCGGTATTTCCGATCTGTAAGAATCCTCTCGACAGACCGGACACCTGCCCTGGAGAAGGGCCTCTGCGGGGGCAGAGTTCCGCTTTCTGGAAAACCTCCGCCCGCAGAAAACCCTTAAAAATCTTCGCCTGGTAAAAGCCTGTGTAAGGCCTGCTTTTACCAGCATAAGAGTTGAAATAAAGTTTTAAAAAAACATTTTCACTCATTTATCATTTAAAAATACTTTTAGAAAAGGTAAGTTTATTTTTAGCCCCCTAAAAAACTTTAATTATTTTCTTCAAAAAATTAAATTTTTGTTTAATATATTTAATTTATTGTAATTTCAACTCATTTTAAAAATGTGATTTAAAAAAAAAATTATTTAATGTTTTACAGTGTTTTTGGGGTGATCTCCATTCATATATTTGACCGGTCTATCTGTCAAGTGTATGAAGGGAGATTCCCTTCTCCTATTGGCTGCCCTTGGCCCACGTGATCCCAGGGATGCTTGCGAACTGCCTGCGCCTCTGGGATACCTGGGCCCTGCGCATTTCAAGTTTGGAGAGGCCCAGGAGCGGAAGTGTACGCACCTCGGGAGCCCTCAGGTAAGTGCGTAGATTTTTCCCAGACCAGAGGCCTCCGCACGCAGGTAGCTTCCGATCGGAAAATACAGGCCAATATTTCTCAGGGAATGTTGAAACTTTGGGGTCGATTTTCCTGGAGCCGTCAGGCGGGGTTTCAGGCATGTGGGGGGGGGGAAATCCTGAATTCGGGGGTCCCGACACCATCCCACCCAAAACCCCGCTCCACGCAAGTTTCAGAGGAGGCCGGTACCCGCCCCGCACTGGGACCCACCGATCCGAGGCGGGAAGGGATTCATGCCAATTAACTGCCTGTTAACAGGTAGTTAACAGGCAATTTTTAGCCTAATCCCTATTTTGAGGGCTGTCATGTGGGATTCCCGACGGCTCCAAACCACACCAGGTTAGAGCAGGTGGGCCATCAGGTTGAGGGACTTGGAGGGGTCGCAATGTCGGTGTTCAGGTGAGTGATGGGTGCATGAGTGCAAAGGTAAGTGTGTTTGGTGTGTCTAAAGAAGTTTAAATTACCTGTACTTACCTTAACAGCCTTTCTTCCTGTAGGCATCGGGAGCCATCACTCAGCCGGCACTTAAAGCTGAATGGCTGCGATCTGTCAAAAGTGACAGCCTTCAGCTTTGAGTGCTGCTGAGAGTTCTAACTGAGTCTGTGTAGAAGGACTCAGGTTAGAACTCAGACTGTCAGTGTTTAACAGCTTCAAACTGCTGTGAAACACTGATATTTCATCTGTCAACACCTCTTGACAGATGAAATTTCAGTCTGTGACGTCACCTGTTGCCGGGTGGCCCTTAATTGGCCTGCTGAGCCCGCTGGGTGGGCTCAACAAGGTCAATCAAGGGGAAATCGCGCGGATTGGCCGGACGTCAATTTAGGCAGGTCTAAAACCTGAAAGTTGTAGTCCCGCCTCCTTCCCGACAGCTTCAGGAAAATCTACCCCTTTCTGTTTGAATAGCAAAGCAACCTGCCTGCCTGGACGAATAACCCAGAGAGCCCGAGTCCAAATCCCACCGTGGCAGCTTGGGAATCTTGAATTCAGCTTCAGAAATCTGGAAATAAAAAAAAAGTGACCACAAAGTTGCTGCATTTTCTTAAAAAACCCATCTGGTTCACTAATGGGAACTTTAGGGAAGGAAACCTGCAGACCTTGCCTGGTCTGGGCCTACGTGTGACTCCAGTCCCACACCAACGTGGATGACTCTTAACTACCCTCTGAATTGGCCCAGCAAGCCCCTCAGTTGTAACAAACAAGGCAGTGAGGGAGGGGCAATAATTGCCACCCTTGCCAGCGATGCCCACATCATTCAGAATGAATAATCCAAAAAATTACCACTGTGAACCCCCTCCCTTCTCATAGAATCCTACAGCACCGAAGGAGGCCATTCGGCCCATCGTGCCTGTGCCGGCTCTCTGAACGAGCTCTCCAATTAGTCCCACTCCCCCCCCCCGCCCCCCTGCTCTTTCCCCGTAGCCCTACAGATTTTTCCTTTGTAATGATTCTCTAATCATGTTTTTTTTTTGCCGTGAGCTTTCACAGTTTCTGGCCGGTTGCAGTTCCTCCCTCTACTCATCCTGCCTCTAGAGGAATGCTGAGCCTTTATTCCCTTTTTAGGATTAATTTACTCCAGCTGGAGTTCAAGCTACAGTTTCCGCTGACTGAAAAAAATTGAATTGGCCCAAACTTGCTGCGTAAGAGAATCCCACTTTTCCAAAACAACAGGCAGCTGTTGTAGAAATAATTGGGTGGCGCCTTTGATCGCCGCACTCGGTGAAGTAAATTTTTATAATCCAACCTTGGGTTTGTGGACAAAACGTTTCCAAAGTTGCGATTCATAAAACGTAATGCACCCCTCCCCCCCCACGCCCCCTGAACCATTTGTCTTTTTTTTGCATTGTTAAACTGCTTTCTTCAAAATCACCAGCAGGTGGTGGTGCCATATAACACGGCAAAACAACACACCTGGACCCGGCCTGTCTGAATTTTTTTATATCAATTTGTCCGTCTTTATTTCAGGTTTGCCTTTGCCCCGTGTGAGAGCCCCAACCTTTGTTTTGCTCTCGCTAACATCATTAAAAAGTTAGAATGTTAGCAGCTTACTCACAGAAACATAGAAAAATAAGAGCATAGAAACACAGAAACACAGAAGATAGGAGCAGGAGTCAGCCATTCGGCCCCTCCAGCCTGCTCCGCCATTTAATGAGATCATGGCTGATCATCCAAACTCAGTATCCTGTCCCTGCCTTCTCCCCATATCCCTTGATCCCTTTAGCCTTAAGAAATATATCTAACTCCTTCTTGAATATATTCAATAAGTTGGCCTCAACTGCCTTCTGTGGCAGAGAATTCCACAGGTTCACCACTCTCTGGGTGAAGTAATTCCTCCTCATCTCTGTCCTAAATGGCTTACCCCTTATCCTTAGACTGTGACCCCTGGTTCTGGACAGGAGTCAGCCATTCGGCCCTTCGAGCCTGCTCCGCCATTCAATATGATCATGGCTGATCCTCTATCTCAATACCACATTCCCGCTCTCTCCCCATACCCCTTGATGCCTTTTGTGTCTAGAAATCTATTTCCTTCTTAAATATATTCAGTGACTTGGCCTCCACAGCCTTCTGTGGTAGAGAATTCCACAGGTTCACCACCCTCTGAGTGAAGAAATTTCTCCTCATCTCAGTCCTAAATGTCCTACCCCGTATCCTGAGACTGTGACCCCTTGTTCTAGACTCCCCAGCCAGGGGAAACATCCTCCCTTCCTTTTGATTGGCTGCTGAAACAGCGGGCTCGATTTAGTCAATGGGGAATTTTGGAGGCGGGACTCCCACTTTTTGGGTTGTAGTCCCGCCTCCATCGACTTGTGGCCAACCCACGCTACTTTCCCTTGATTGACCTTATTAAGCCCGCCCAGCAGGCTCAGCAGGCCAATTAAGGGACACCTGGTTACTGGTGACGTCAGCGATTGACATTTCATCTGTCACGAGCTTTTGACAGATGAAAAATCAGCGTTTGACAGCTCTGTGAAGCTGTCAAACACTGACAATCTGTCTTCTAACTTGAGTCCTTCTACTCAGACTCAGTTAGAGATCGCTCCAGACCAGAAAGCAGAGGCTGCAGCTTTTGACAGTTCAGCGGCCATTCTGCTTTCTGTGCCGGTGAGCTGAGGGACTCCCGAGAACTGAAGGAAGGAAGCCTGCAGGAGAAAGTAAAGCTAAGTAAAACTTATTAAAACACTTTACACACACCTCACACACTTACCTCTGCACACATGCACTCATCACTCGCCTGCACACCGGACATCTCGACCCCTCCAACCCCTGCAGACCGACGGTCCGCCTCGCTAACTTGGCGTGGTTTGGAGCCGTCGGGAAGCCCACACTTCAGGGCTAAAAATAGGGATTAGGCAAAAAGCTGCCTGTTAACTACCTGTTAACAGGCAGTTAATTGGCACTAATCCCCTTCCCGCCTCGGGGAGGCGGCTCCCAGCACAGGTCGGGTACCCGCCTCCTGGGACATTGGCACGGAGGCGGGTTGGGGGCGGGATGGGTTCCTGCCCCCCCGATTCTGCAATTTTCCCACCACTCCCGCCTCCAAACCCACCTCCTCGGGGCTTGGAAAATTGAGCCCAGCCTGTTGAGGTCGCAGCAGCTCGCGCTAGGGGATCCCCACTAACTTCCGTCGATTTCAACGACGCGTCGGAAAACCCGGAATTCTCGACGCAGAGATGGCGAGATCTTCCTGCCTAGCTTGCTTCGGGGGCCATGGCCGCAAATTCCAGGCCCATGTTTTATTCTAGTGAATCACACACGGCAAAGGTCATTCCGCAAGAACCTACAGTCTCCTTGTCAAAGGATCCAGCCATTATTTCATCACCTTCCTTCCGCTTATTTACCATTATTGGCCTGAAACACTTCCTTACATCAGTCCTAAACTTCACAGAGCTGAGTCTAGGTACTTTCGAAAAGGGCAGACACTGGGGAGATTCGATCGAGATTTATAAAATGATGAAGGGACTAGATTGTGTTCACGTGGACCAATTATTTCCACTGGATAGGTTAGGGAGGACCAGGGGTCAGGCTGACAAGTTGTGTCAGGGCAGGACTAGGTTGGATATTAGTCGGCTTCCTTTTCCCAAGGAAGAGTGGACCTGTGGAGCAGGCTGTCGGTTCATGCGGTGAATGAAATGAATGAAAAAACTGAATTCCTTCAAGAGAGAGCTGGACCTATTTCCATCTGGGGCGGATTTCACCTCGTACAAGAGGCAGGCACCCTATTATATCAATCAGGGTCAATGATGTCTCCTGTTCTACTTTTGATCACTAGATTTCTTTCGTCCCCTAATTGGCTTGGGTGTTTAACCTGGATTTTCGCCTTTCCCGGTAGATTGCATGGCTCCGAGAGGGTGGGGCATATCGCAGTGCGTGGGGCAACACAGCTACATGCAACATATTGCAGTGCGTGGGGCAACACAGCTACATGCAACATATCGCAGTGCGTGGGGCAACACAGCTACATGCAACATATCGCAGTGCGTGGGGCAACACAGCTACATGCAACATATCGCAGTGCGTGGGGCAACGCAGCTACATGCAACATATCGCAGTGCGTGGGGCAACGCAGCTACATGCAACATATCGCAGTGCGTGGGGCAACACAGCTACATGCAACATATCGCAGTGCGTGGGGCAACACAGCTACATGCAACATATCGCAGTGCGTGGGGCAACACAGCTACATGCAACATATCGCAGTGCGTGGGGCAATGCAGCTACATGCAACAGGCCAGGGAGTCTTTTCCTATCTTGTCATTTTCGTATGTTTGTGTTTGCCTTTTGCCTGTTTGGGCTGTACCCCATTGTGCTACTGTCACTCTCACTCAGACGTCTTGCCAGACACCTGCTGTGGCCTGAGAGTGGGGAGTGGCCAGAAGGCAGGGGCTGGTCTCTCTCTTTTGGTTGCGGTTGTTGCGTCGAGACACTGACTTTAGATGAGCGCAATTCACACTTCATCTAGAGCCATCCTTTGTTCCTTAACCTGTCCCATTACCACCTCCTCTCGCCTTGAATATCTCTTAATGTCTCTCAATGTCTCTTAATCTCTCCTGCTTTCTATCCTATCACTGACCTTCCCTTTTGTTCTTTCATCCCCTCCCCCTTTTCCCAGCCCCTAAACTTGCTTTCCATTTCCTGCTTTTTTCCAGTTCTGACGAAAGGTCTTCGACCTGAAACGTTAACTCTGTTTCTCTCTCCATGGATGCTGCCGGACCTGCTGAGTTTTTCCAGCATTTTCTGTTGTTATTTCGGATTTCCAGCATCCGCCGTATTTTGCTATTGTCTCTGTGACACTTGTTCAATCGCCTGTGCTGGTGCTCACTGTCTGGCCTCACATGATGGGTGGCCACTTGGCTGAGGTACAGGGGGGACTACTAGCCCATTGAAATTTACCCCATCAGAAGACATGAGAGAATGTTCAACTGAATGGCTCAGTTTAAAACCAGTGGTGAATTTAACACGTGAAAGTGTGAAGGCAGGTAATTGGAAATACCATCCACGTAACCTTAATACCGTAGCTGAATACAAAATGACCCCAGTGATGATATAATGGTAGGGGATTCGATAGCTAGGGGAGCAGACGGGTGTTTCTGCGGCCACAGTCTTTGTTCCAGGATGGTATATTGCCACCCTGGTACCAGGGTCGAGGAAGTCACCGAATGGCTGCAGAACATTCTGAGCAGGGAGGGTGAACAGCCAGAGGTCATGGTCCATATCGGTACCAACGACATAGGTAGAAAGAGAGATGAGGTCCTGCAGGCAGAGTTTAGGGAGCTAGGAAAGAGATTAAAAAGCAGGACCTCAAATGTAGTGATCTTCAGATTGCTCCCGGTGCCACGTGCTAGTGAGTATAGAAATAGGAGGATAGAACAGATGAATGCGTGGCTGGAGAGGTGGTGCAGGAGGGAGAGCTTTAGATTCCTGGAGCATTGGGGCCGGTTCTGGGGGAGGTGGGACCTGTACAGGCCGGACGGGTTGCACCTCAACAGGGCCGGCACCAATATCCTCGCGGGGAGGTTTGCGAGTGCTGTGGGGGAGGGTTTAAACTAAGTTGGCAGGGGGATAGGCACCAGGATGTAGCCCAAATCCCTGTTTTTTTTTTCCTTCCTTTGCTGAGTTTTCAGATTGGGTAGCCTGCAACTCAAATCTTTTTCCCTCTATATCTCCCACTCTCCTACTCTTTACGCTTCACCTCCAGTTTCTTAATCCACTTGTTACATTCAGTGTGATCCCCTCGGGCACTCCGCTCCTCTAGAGCCTGTTTCTGGGTGACCCTAAACGCAACCTTCAGGTCCTCGTTGATCTTCTCTGCCTGCTCTGCCCGATGTCTCTGTTTGGATAATTCTTTTGACAAGGCATCGCACTGATCCTGATTATTTATACACTGGCTCTCGAGGTATTGTTCTTTATTACAGCACCTTCCTCCTGTTCCAACTTTTCCTCGAGCCTGTTTCTACGTTCCCTTTCTTCCTCTGTTTCTTTCCTTAACTTGATCTTTACCCTTTCATCAGATTTAACCTGCCTCTGATAGGCCAATAGCCAAATGGATTTCCTTACCCTTGTGTCCACTGTTCAGCCTCCAATACCAGATCATCACCGTCTTTAATAATCCATACCCAGCCCTCTCGAAGGGGCAACTCCCCAGTCACATACTTAGTGACCAACTCATCCGTTGTCTTTGCCATTGTCTGCTCTGAACGGGTCCCTGTTTGGGCGCCAAAAATCTGCAAGATGCGCAGAAATCGCCCCTCGCCCCGTCCAACAGTTTCCAAAGTTCAGACCCGTCGAACAGACAACACAAAACCCAATCTGTTGTTTTTGGATTGGAGGAAGGTGTACAGTGGTGTTCCCCAGGGGTCGGTACTAGGATCACTGCTTTTCTTGATATATATTAATGACTTAGACTTGGGTGTACAGAGCACAGTTTTAAAATTTGCAGATGACACAAAACTTGGAAGTATAGTGAACAGTGAGGAGGATAGTGATAGACTTCAGGAAGACATAGACAGGCTGGTGGAATGGGCGGACATGCGGCAGATGAAGTTTAACGCAGAAAAGTGCGAAGTGAGAGATTTTGGTAGGAAGAATGAGGAGAGACAATATAAACTAAAGGGTACAATCCTAAAGGGGGAGCAGGAACAGAGAGACCTGGGGGTATGTGTGAACAAATCATTGAAGGTGGCAGGGCAGATTGTGAAAACGGTTAAAAAAAGTATACGGGATCCTGAGCTTCATAAATAGAGGCACAGGGCAGGATTTTCATTGGGCCGTGGAGGCGGGATTGGAAGCGTGTGGGGGGTTAAAATCTCGAAATCGGGGGGCACGAACCCATCCTGCCCCCAACCCGCCTCCATGGCAGTTTCAAAGGAGGCGGGTACCCGACCTGTGCTGGGAGCCGCCTCCCCGAGGCGGGAAGGGGATTAGTGCCAATTAACTCCCTGTTAACAGGTAGCTAACAGGCAATTTTTAGCCTAATCCCTATTTTTATCGCTGAAGTGTGGGATTCCCGACGACTCCAAACCACGCCAAGTTAGCGAGGCGGGCTGTCGGGCTGAAGGACTTGGAGGGGTCGAGATGTCCGGTGTTCAGGTGAGTGATGGGTGCATGAGTGCAGAGGTAAGTGTGTTTGGTGTGTGTAAAGTGTTTAAAGAAGTTTTACTTACAGTTACTTACCTTTACAGCCTTCCTTCCTTCAGGTCTCGGGAGTCCCTCATCTCACCGGCACAGAAAGCAGAATGTCCGTGAGCTGTCAAAAGTTGCAGCATTCAGCTTTCTGTTCTGGAAAGATCTCTAAATCAGCCTGAGAGGAAGGAATTAACTTGGAGTACAGATTGTCAGTGTTTGACAGCTTCAAAGAGCTGTCAAACACTGATATTTCATCTGTCAAAAGCTTTTGACAGATGAAATGTCAATCTGTGATGTCACCTGTTGCCGGGTGGCCCTTAATTGGCCTGCTGAGCCCGCTGGGCAGGCTCAACAAGGTCAATCAAGTGAAAATCACGTGGGTTGTCCACAACTCGATGGAGGCGGGACTACAACCCCGAAAGTTGTAGTCCCGCCTCCTACACGCCTCCTCAATGAAAATCCAGCCCATAGAGTACAAAAACAAAGACGTTATGATGAACCTGTATAAAACACTGGTTTGGCCTCAACTGGAGTATTGTGTCCAATTCTGGGCACTTCAATTTAGGAAGGATGTGAAGGCCTTAGAGAGGGTGCAGAAAAGATTTACGAGAATGATTCCAGGGATGAGGGACTTCAGTTACGTGGATAGACTGGAGAAGCTGGGGTTGTTCTCCTTACAGCAGAGACGGTTGAGAGGAGATTTGATAGAGGTGTTCAAAATCACACAGGATCTAGACAGAATAGAGAGAGAGAGACTGTTCCCATTGGCAGAAGGGTCAAGAACCAGAGGACACAGAATTAAGGTAATTGGCAGAAGAACCAAAGGCGACATGAGGAAAAACTTTTTTACGCAGCGAGTGGTCAGGATCTGGAATGCACTGCCTGAAAGGGCGGTGGAGGCAAATCCAATTGTGGTTTTCAAAAAGGAATTGGATAAGTACCTGAGGGGAAAAACTTTGCAGGGCTACGGGGAAAGGGCCGGGGGAGTGGGACTAGCTGAAGTGCTCTTGCAGAGAGCCGGCACGGGCTCGACGGGCTGAATGGCCTCCTTCCGTGCAGTAACCATTCTATGATTCTAAGTCATTCTTTTTGTTCTGTTTTTAAACTAGCAGCATCCACCATTATTAAATTTCAATCCCTACTTGTGCTACAGGAAACTTTCGATTAACCGGCCCCTAAATAACCGGAACACTCTATCCACCGGCAAAATTCAGGAGTCGGTTCCGGTAACTTTTATTACTTTTTTTACTCCATTTGTTGCTGTGCAAGGGTGTAGCTGAAGCTGTTGCTAAGCTACAGAGACGCTTGCAACTTGTGCCCATTGTTTTGAAGCTAAGCAACAGGGTTTGTTGCTTTATACGGAGCTCTGTATCTTTTACTATAGCGTTCGGTTATCCAGAATTGTTGATGAACCGGCACCACGTTGGTCCCGTCCGTGCCGGATACCAGAAAGTTTCCTGTAGTAAGTTGAGCTGAAGCACTTGGGGGACGGGATTATTTGGTTCACCTTCCTACTTGGCCCCGACTTCTCGGCAATTGTGACACACCGCCTTCCCACCGACTCCTGGATTTCCCCGTCAGCCTTAGAAGGAGCAGAACCTCAGCCTGCCCTTTACAGGGCCAATGGAGGCAGGGGTTAGGAGCAGGGACTCCCTAACCTGGGGGTTCACAAAGAATGCTCAGTTGGTGGGGGGGGGGGGGAGGGTGGGGGCATCGGGCCTGATCTCTGCTAAATCTTCTCTTCTTAGGCAGTCCCTCGGAACCGAGGATGACTTGCTTCCACATTAAAAATGAGTTCTCAGGTGACTGATGAGTCCAATGCGGGACCTACAGTCTCTGTCACAGGTGGGGCAGACGGTGGTTGAAGGGGCGGGTGGGTGGGGTGCTTGGGTTGACATGCGCTCCTTCCGCTGTTTGCACTTGGCTTCCGCTTGCTCCCGGCGAAGAGACTCGAGGTGTTTGGCGCCTTCCCGGATGCTTCTCCTCCACTTTGTGCGGTCTTGGGCCAGGGATTCCCAGGTGTCGGTGGGGATGTTGCACTTTTTCAAGGAGGCTTTGAGGGTGTCCTTGAAGCATTTCCTCTGCCCACCTGGGGCTCTCTTGCCGTGCCGGAGCTCCGAGTAGAGCGCTTGCTTTGGGAGTCTCGTATCGGGCATGCGGACGATGTGGCCCGTCCATCGGAGCTGATCGAGCGTGGTCAAAGCTTCGATGCTGGGGATGTTGGCCTGAGCGAGAACACTGACGTTGTTGTGCCTATCCTGCCAATGGATTTGCAGGATCTTGCGGAGGCAGCGTTGGTGGTACCTCTCCAGTGCTTTGAGGTGCCTGCTGTACATGGTCCATGTCTCTGAGACATACAGGAGGGCGGGTATCACTACTGCTCTGCTAAATGGGGCGGAGGTGTGAACTCCACTCAGTGCGGAGAGGTGGATTTGGCTCGTGCTCCAATTAGTGGGCGCGGTTGAGGTAGTTTGGAGTTACTCTGAGTGAGGGGTACGTGTGCAGAGCTCAGATCCCTGAGGAAAGTGTTGGCGCCATTCTCTATTCGATACTTTGCGCGGTTTTGACAGAGTTCCATTTCTAAGGTTGTACGGGACAAAGGGCAACCTTCACTGAGTTGCTGGGTGACGGGGTTGAGCCAATTTATGCGATTTTGCGATTCTGCTGCCTCAGTCTTCTGTCTGCGGCCTCCACGATGCTTGATTTGCTTGTACACTGCTATGGCGCTCTGTCTGTGTGTCAGCGATTCAGGAGATATTCTTACCAAACTATTCTTGTATTCCCTTGAGTATAGAAGATTAAGGCATGATCCAATTGAGGAGATTCAGATGATTAAAGGAGTTGGGTAGATCGAGATAAATTATTTCCTCTGGTGGCAGGGGGCGAGGGGTGGGGGTGCGGAGTCCAGAACAATAACCTTTAAATTAGAGCCAGGTCGTTCAGGCAGCACTTCTTCACACAAAGTGTGGTGGAAATCTGGAACTCCCTCGCCTAACAAGGTGTTGAGGCTGGGAGTCAATTGAAAATTTCAAAACTGAGGTTGATGGATTTTTGTTGAGCAAGGGTATTGAGGGTTACAGAACCAAGGAGGGTAGATGGAGTTAGGATACAGGTCAGCCATGAACTAATTGAATGGCGGAACAGGCTCGAGGGGCTGAGTGGTCTACTCCTGTTCCTATGTTCCTATCCGCACTAAAGTACACAAATCATTTATCAGGTTTTCTTGTCATCGCACTTCGATTCTTTTCTGCTGCTCCTCCTTCCCGATTCAGTGATTCTAGCTGCTGAATAAATTCTGCCATTTCAATTACCACGATTCATGATCACTCAGGTTGATATATCTTAGGGTGCGTTTGCCTGGCTCATTGTTCAGGCACCATAAACAGGAATGTTTGGTTGATGTACACACCTAGACTTTATTGAGGCTCCTTTTTTTGGGGAGGGTGGGGGCTGTCACATAACGTTAGCTGCTGCCTCATTATAATCAATTAGTCTTGTAACGTTATGTTTACAGGGCCGTCTATAGGCACAGTACCTTTGGAATCCTGGGACCATGCGCCATTGTTAATATATAACATTAACACCACTAGAAAGATAAAAAGAAAGGCTCGCATTTATGTAGTGCCTTTCACGTCCCAAAGCGCTTTACAGCCAATGAAGTACTTTTTGAAGTGCAGTCACTGTTGTAATGTAGGAAACGCGGCAGCCAATTTTTGCACAGCAAGCTCCCACAAATTGGCAATGAAATAAATGACCAGATAATCTGGGGGTGTTTTTTTACGTGTTGGTTGTTTTAGTGATGTTGATTGAGGAATAAATGTTGCCCAGGCCACTGTGGAGAACTCCCCTGCTCTTCTTCAAATAGTGCCGTGGGATCTTTTACGTACACTTGAGAGAGCAGACAGAGCCTCGGTTTAACGTCTCATCCGAAAGACGGCACCGCCGACAGTGCAGCGCTCACTCAGTACTGCACTGGAGTGTCAGTCTGGATTTTTGTGCTCAAGTCTCTGGAGTGGGACTTGAACCCACAACCTTCTGATTCAGTCAGCGAGAGTGCTGCCCACTGAGCCACGGCTAACACCTTGCGGGTTCTCACGACTGAAAGTTGACCTTTGCTCTGGTTTCCATGGTGTAACTGCATAATGAGATTGAGTTTTTTTAAGCTAATGAAAGACTTACAACACTCCAAATGTCTGGTATATCTCAGTACATTATTACATTTTTTTATAATCAATACGGACACTGTCATTACCTATTACAGCACTGTAAAATCCTTGGTACACCCACTCAGCATGTTGATTTTAGGGGTTTAATTGCCTACTTCATGTTGTAGACAATCTGCTTGGAAACACACTCAGTTCCAAGGTTAGATATTTAAACACTTCAAAACTTTTCTAACAGTGATTGATTCTTTCTTACAGATCATTGAAGGTGCCTGCCAGTGGTCCACTTGGTAAGAGCACTTTTCAGTGTAGAACTGAGCCAAGGAGGACAGGAAGATCCCAGGTTTGATTCCTGGTCTCTGCTAAGATAGCTGGTCTCAGTGGAGGCAACACATATAATGCAACAATTGACCTTAGAGCTCTTGGCTTGAGGACGGGAGGGAATGGCAAAAATCAGCCAAGTTTCTCTGGTATATAAGAACATAAAGAATTAGGAACAGGAGTCGGCCATACGGCTCCTTGAACCTGCTCTGCCATTCAATAAGATCATGGCCGATCTTCCACCTCCACTTTCCCGCCCGATCTCCATATCCCATGATTCCCTTAGAGTCCAAAAATCTATCGATCTCAGCCTTGAATATACTCAACGACTCAGCATCCACAGCCCTCTGGGGTAGAGAATTCCAAAGATTCACAACCCTCTGAGTGAAGAAATTTCTCCTCATCTCAGTCTTAAATGGCCGACCCCTTATCCTGAGACTATGACCCCCTAGTTCTAGACTCTCCAGCCAGGGGGGAAACAGCCTCTCAGCATCTACCCTGTCAATCCCCCTCAGAATCTTATGTGTTTCAATGAGATCACCTCTCATTCTTCTAAACTCCAGAGAGTATCGGCCCAGTCTACACAATCTCTCCTCATAGGGTAACCCTCTCATCCCAGGGATCAATCTAGTGAATCTTTGTTGCACCGCCTCTAAGGCTTATCCTTCCTTAAATAAGGAGACCAAAACGGTGCACAGTACTCCAGGTGTGGTCTCACCAAGGCCCTGTACAATTGCAGCAAGACTTCCTTACTCTGATACTCCAACCCCCTTTGCAATAAAGGCCAACATGCCATTTGCCTTCCTTATTGCTTGCTGTACCTGCATGCTAACTCTCTGTGTTTCCTGTACGACCCCTGATTTGCATATGAGGCATCCACCTGAGTCAACTTGCCCAGCATTAAGTGTACAGGTGTGAATGTTGGGTGAGGACACGAACAGGCTTGATGGGATTTTAACTCCCGGATGGAAAGCAAGAGGGAGGCCTAGGATTTCCCACCCGGGATTTGTTTGTGGGAGCTCTGTTCGATTTTTAATGTTAACATTTTGTCAGCCAGGTGCCCACCTGGATCAGGCGTAAAGGGGCAGCTGCATGGCCTGCTGCCCCGCCCAGATTAGAGGCTGCCCGCTGACACGCGGGTATGTTGTCAGGGGGGGAGGCTTGGGAAAGTTTTGCTGGTGGGAAGAGGGTGAGCCTGGGATGGCAGAGGCCCAAACTTTCCTTGTGGTGCCCGGAGGACCACTCCTGCTACTCCTCACCCCAACCAGGATAAGTTTTGTATTTATCTTTTGGGGCTTCGGATTCTGCTCTCGGCGGTTTTATTGGTTGGGACTCTGGCCATTCGGCCATTAAAATTGCCTCTGAGGGATAGGCCCCTGATTTGCATATACTTATGAGGCATCCACCTGACTCAACTTGCCTGGCATTAATACAGCCGCGTGATAGTCTCCGAGCGGCACAAGGTACTGCGCAGTTTAAACTCCTGTTCTGCCCTGTTTCCTCCGAGTGGAGGGAGTTAGAATCCCCCCTTTTGTCTCTGGGTTCACACATGAAGAACAGCCACTTGACCATGGCACCGGAGTGCCTGTGGTAGTATATGCCAGTGTGACTCCGTGCTTTCAGAGAAGATGGATAAAGTTTACAATTCCGGCACAGACATGAAGGCCGGAATTTTGCCGGCACTAAGGGGGTGGGTTTGGAGGCGGGACATCCGGCAAAAGCGCAAAGATTGACAGCCAGTCAGAAACCTGCTGTCAACCCGCCTCCAATCAATCTTCCCAAGTGTCGGGTCCCCGATTTGCGCACGGACCCGACACCTAGCGGCGGGAAAAGGGTTATAGCCACTTACCTGCTTGTTAACAGGCTTTTTCCAATTTTGACACTTCTACTGCGGGCTTCCCGTTGTCCGGACACCACGCCAGGTAAGTGTGGCGGGTTGTGAGTCTGCTGTAATGTTTCTGCATTGATGACAGCTGCAGAAGTGGTGTGAAGGGTCCAATGGTGCACTGCTGAGTTTCAGAGATAAGAAAATGTTGGGAAATTCATTTTTAACGCATTTAGACTTTTCTGTAGGTAACAAGTTTTGATTTATATGTGTAGTCCCACCTCATTGGGAGAACCTCTCTCACTAGTGACAGATCGGTTCTGTAACCTCACCTGCAGCTGCCATCTGTTCTAGCCTAAGAAGGGAGTCACTGGAGAGCCTGGGCGCAAGAGCTCACCTTTGTACAGTGATTGGCAGTGTTTGCAGCACCTCAATGCTGTCAAACACTGAAAAATCAACTGTCAAAAAAAATTGTGCTTGGTCCCTTTAAGAAAACCGACAGATGACGCGTCATCAACTGACGTCATCTGACACCGGCTTCCTCTTAATTGGCCGGCAAGCCTGCAGGGCGGGGCTTAACAAGGCCAATTGACATAAAATTACGTCTGTGGGCCAGATGTAGTTGGGGGTGGGACTGGAACCTGGAAACCAGCTGACCCGCTACCAAGCTGCCTTGAAGCAGAAAATCGCTGCCGATGGGTTGAATGGCCTCCTTCTGTGCAGTAAATATCTGTGATATTATGATTCTATGAAAAATGTGCAAACCAGTAAATAGGGAATGAGGATCCCAACTGCACAAGACAAGGACGCATGTGCTTGCTGATTTCATGTAATTTCTGCTAGAAATATAGGGTATTTTCTTGTGGTCTCCACCCACTTGCATAAATGACTTGGTGTTGTGGCAGAGATTCTCAATGAGCAAAAAGGCCCACATTGCCAAGACTAATACAGGTTTTTAAAAATGTTCCATTAGCAACAAAATAATCACATCCTTTGAAATGCAGACATCCAAAAAAAAACTGTGGTGAAAATGTCAGGGTCCTTTCAATAATTCCTGATGCTCCTGATATGCAACCATTTTTTTGATGACCAGCATCCCTTTTAGCTGGCCCATCTCAAAACTCTATTTCTTACTCTTTCCTCTCCGTACTCACTCATTATAGGCTCGTGCAGACATGTCCTTTGTATCTCTAAGGATTGGGGTGCCTTGTTTTTTTTTTATTCGTTCATGGGATCTGGGCGTCGCTGGCAAGGCCAGCATTTATTGCCCATCCCTATGATAAAATGTCATCCAAAACAGCTCCCAGATGCTGTTGTCATTGATTGCCATAGGAAAGGACCATTCCGGTCCATAGGCTGGTCTCAGAGTTCGCCTCTAAAAGGCAGTCTATCTGGCCTTGTTGTATCAATCATCGTCTTCATGCAATATTTGGTAAAATGGGAAGACCTGTACTCTTTCAGTGTATGTTTCTTCAGCGTCAAAACTAAAGTGGGCCAACTTTCTTTCCCCTTCCCTTCAAATTAATTCTCAATCTTATCTTTCAAAAGTGAGTTGGATAAGTATCTGAAGGAAAGAAATTTTGCAGGGCCACAGGGAGAGGACGGGGGAGTGGGACTAGCTGAGAGTCGGCACTGGCTCGACGGACCAAATGGCCGCCTTCCATGCTGTAACCATTCTATGATTCTACAGGTCGCAGCTCAAAAGTCACTGAACAATGGAACCTGGTAAACTGACGGTCTCCTACACACTAGCAACTCTCCCTGGACATCCTGTACTATATGTACAAAGTCAGTATCCCAGCACTTCATGTATTGTGCTTAGGCCACATGCTCGGGGAGTAATTAAAATGATAAATGCAGGATGCAATTTCAAAATGTTATGGAAACGAAATTGATGTGCAGGTTATACATCAGTGGCAGTGACATCTCTGAAAACCTTATCAATGCAGTTTGTTCCCAAGTGCGATGTTATCTCATGAAATATGAAAATACTCCATGTAGATAATGTTCATCCTAACTAATATAAATATTGATCATTCTCAAAGTCTAAAGTATATCCCACAGTCGCTAGTGTGATATTTAAACACCTCATGATTCAGGTCCACCTCCCAGAGGCAAATGCATGGCGTCCTATTCAATGAATATAGAATATAGTCGGTACCTTACTAATCAGAACATTGACAGATCAGAAATTCTACACTCCCAGCCATTCCTTTCTATAAGATTCTGATTTTATTTTAAGTTCCAGACTATATGCTGATAAAGTTATTGGCTTGGACCCAGCATCCGCACATGCGCCGTTAAACACAGAAATCAGGAAGTTGCCCAGCGAGTTGCCCAGCTCCTCCACAAGCTCCGCTACGCCGGTTCCTCGCCCACATGAAGGACGTGAAGTTGCGATACTTACCCACTAGATACCCACTAAACACGCCAGAAAAAGTTAGGGCTAATCCGTTCAGGTGCAAGTGAATTTTTAACGGTGTGATAAGTCATAATTATTAGCAAACAGCCTCTCTGGCCCTGAAAATTTAATTTTATAAGTGCAGAATTTCATTCTTTCAGAAATTAATTATTGTTGGAGGTTTTTAAAAAATTAAAAATTTAAATTTAAAAAATGAACCTTTTCTTTCTGTCTCTTTTATTGCTCTATCTTAATCCCATCTTTCTTTCCCTCTCTTTATTTCACTTTCCGTACATGATTTTACATTGAATTAAATATTGTAATTTATACTTCCTGGTTTAGACTCTGCGGGGGCAATATTGCCAGCCCCAAGGAGGCGGGTATAGAGGCGGGACTGCCGGGAAAATGGCAGAATTTGGGGGCGGGTGGCAAACCCACCCCCAACCCACCTCCATGCCATCTTCCCAGGAGGTGGGTTGCCGTCCCGCGCTGGGTCCCGTCTCCTTGGAGGTGGGAAGGGATTAAAGCCAATTAACTGCTTGTTAACAGGTAGTTAACAGGCAGAAAATAGGATTATCCCCTTTTTGCCCTCACAAGTGCGGGCTTCCCGAAGGCTCCAAAACCCACCAGCTCAGCGAGGCGAGTACTGGGTCTGCGGGGGTCGGGCTGGTGCAAAAGTGTGGCGTGAAGGTAAGTGATGGGTGCAAGAGTGTAGAGGTGAGTATCTGAGGTAAGTGCAAAGTGTTTTTAAAAGTGTACTTACCTTTGTTTCTTCCTGCAGGCTTCAGTCGGTTTGTATGTGGAGAGTCTCGGACCTCCGTGTTGCAGATGAGAGATGTCCATTGCATTCTCAGATGCAACAAACATCTCAATTCTGTAAAAGAAAGAAGGTTGGTGAGGTCTTGTATGCAAGACCTCGTCAAACTGCAGAGATTGTCACTGTTTGACACCTTCACAGAACTGTCAAACGATGACAATTCATGTCAAAAAATTTTGACAGATGAAACATCATACGCTGACGTTCTCTGCAACCGGCTTTCCCTTAATTGTCCTGCTAAGCCCGATGGGCGGGCTTAACAAGGTCAATCAAGGGAAAATAGCGTGGATTGGCCACAACTTGATGGAGGCGGGACTGAAACCCGACAAGCAGCAGTCCCGCCTCCAACGCGCCTCCATTCACAAAAATCGCCCCCCTGCGTGTCTCAGTGAGGATTCTTCAATCTGATTGGTCGAAGAGACATGCCGTTGCTTGTCTTGCTGGCACACGCCACAGGTCCCCTATAGAGGGCGCTGCACTGTTTCAGTCTCCTGATTACGGTAAGTTGCTGCTCAAAAGCCCACGAAAACTCCGTGGGCAGCTGCCGGCGTAATGAACGGCGAGCGCTGCTCCTTCTCCACTGACCGCAAACTCCGGGCGATTGTGTGTGTGTGAGTGTGTGTGCGTGTATTGCTCAGATTTAACACTGTTGTATGAAGTGAGTAGTATACATCAATGTTCCCTTTAAGCTCCCGCGCAGCCGGCGCACCGGCTTTTAAATGGAAACAATTGCTCGTGCGCTGAGACACGCAGGGGGGGGCGATTTTTGTGAATGGAGGCGCGTTGGAGGCGGGACTGCTGCTTGTCGGGTTTCAGTCCCGCCTCCATCGAGTTGTGGCCAATCCACGCTATTGTCCCTTGATTGACCTTGTTAAGCCTGCCCAGCGGACTTAAAGGGGCCGCGCACCCTCCCCCCCCCAAAAAAAAATTAAAGGGAACATCGGCACACATTATTGGCAAGACCATCGTTTCGTCTACTGTGTGTGAACAACAATAAATATGAGGAAATCTGGAAGACATTTAGTTAAATCTGGTTGACAATGTGTTCTGTTTAATCGGTATAAAACCAATGCACCATATGGTCTCAATAATAATGAAACAGACTCAGGTTCAGGAGCCATCAGATTTGCCGTCATTCATTCATGCAGAACAACAATTGGAAATTAAATTTCAACATCAACAGCAGTTTGACACAGACTGCAGCAGTAGCGTCAGGCAGATCCAGCAGGTCCCAGGCTCAATACCCTCAGCTATGCCGTGTTAGCTCATCTCAGTGTGGGTAGCACAGAACGATAGCTGTAATGATTAGCCTCACCGATATTCAGAGCAATTCTGCCAGGTTACATTATGTTATACAAGATTGATGTTTTTTTTTTCATTTTTATATTGAATGTTTTACATCATGTGGTGCGAGCAGTAGAATTGTTACACAATTGTTCTCATCCTGGCTCTAGAAACAAGTCTCCTTCTGGTCATTTGATTTTCCTCTCCCTCTCCGGTTTTCCTTGCCTATGCTCTCTCCCTGCGGCATCCTGTTAAGCCAATGGGATGGACTATACTCAGGACTCTGCCTATTCTGGTCTGTAGTTAGTCATTAGTGGGACAAAATTGCACTGTGCAATATTAGCACCGAAAGATGTCAACCCAAACAAGTTAAAATCATTAAGATATGAGACGGAAGAATTTCATAGGAATGTGGTAACATAACATGATGTGATTTCACCCCATTAGACTTGACTGGGCCTCCGATCTCCCCTATAGAAAGGGTGCACTGCATCTACATAAGCAAAAAGCCTTTGATTATCCCTTGCCTTGCTCTCAGATGGCTATTATCCAACTTTGATACTTCTAATATCCTCACGGGCAGAGGACTTCAGAAGCACATAGGCTGCACTAGAGACCTCCCCGTGGTTGTCTCACTCTATGGGAAACCCACATTCTGGTGCAGATCTATTAAATGTCACTGTGCTAACCTTTTTGTTTGAATTGTATTATTAAAATTTACTATGTAATGTTGCATATTGAAGGAAAATCTATTTTAAACATCCCTGACAACAGGAAAAACTTTAATACAAAAGGGAACTTTTAATGATGGCTAAACCACTTTAAAATGCAAGTCGATAAACAGGAATATGGAGGAACTTTTTCAACAGACATTACTCAGATAAAAGAAGCAGTTGTAGCCAAGGACAATTCTGGGGTTGCTATGGAACCAGTAAATTGACCAGCACTGTCTTGAGATAAGACCCTCATTAACCTGCAACAAGTGACACGCATGATGAACCCCACTAAACTCTGAAGCAACCATGAACAAGGGGAAAAGCCATGCTTGAAGGAGCCGATCACTGAAGTGTACACGTGAGAGCCAGGAGAGAAATAACAACGGAAAATGCTGGAAAAACTCAGCAGGCCAGGCAACATCCGCGGAGAGAAATTTGAGTTGACGTTTTGGGTCGAAACCCTTTTTCAAAACTGGAAAGGAAATGAAATAGATCGAAAGGCAGGGCTGAGAGAGAACAAAAGAAGTAAAGAGACATTAAGAGGTATTCAAAACCAGACGAGATGGTAATAGGACAGTGGAGACAAAAGGCGGCTCAGATTAGGTGTGAAGTGTACTGGCAGGATAAGAGACAGCTGCCATGTGGGAGAGAAAAAAAGGAAAAGGGGGGGGGGGAGGGAAGACCCAAAACAAAGGTTTCGACCCGAAACGTCAACTCTAATTTCTCTCCACGGATGTTACCTGGCCTGCTGAGTTGTTCCAGCATTTTCTGTTGTTATTTCGGATTTCCAGCATCTGCAGTATTTTGCTATCGTCGTAGAGCCAGGAGAGAAGTTTGGAACACAAAATAATATAAGAACTGATACTACACCTGTTTTTTTACTGCAGTCGGCCAGGATAAACGTGTCTTGGGCTAACGAAGAGAAGACAAAGATTTCAACAGACTTCAAGTGATCGTCGGTTTGGCCACTGGGCACTTGAAGACTCCAGGACAGGTTAAGTTGGGTTCTTATTTAATCTGTGTGTTAGTGGTTCAATTAAAGGTCCCTGGGAGATAGTGTATCTGTGTGGTTTTATGTTAAAATGGATTCAGGTCTAGGAACCCTACTCTAACACCTAATGTGGGAGGTGTGAAAGTCATAAATAATTCCTACATATTTTCAGTACAGGCTGGGTGCTGTCTTTCTGCTTTGGGCAGTGTATCCTCACTAGTAGCAAATGCAAATATGTAACGCTGCATAGGATTGCACTATTCAATAATGAAAAAACAAGGTCAGCGCATTCGCACACAATAGAGCTGCACCAGACGATAGACCGGGCCAACATGGGTTCCCCATAGAGGGAGACAACCTTGGAGAGGAGCTTGGTTGTAATGCGTATTATGCCATACAACTTGCATTCATTTAAAAAAAAACCTTTTTAGCTATTCTGCAGAAATTTAGCAATGTACAGTGGTCATTAATATAGTACAGGTTGGTAACGCAGTGGGGTGTCCCCAGTGATTAACAGTGCAACGTTACATGGTAGATTTCTCTTCACCATAGCAACAGAGGATTAAGCAACTTTTGCAAAAGATTTTGCCTGTGACTCATGACGTAATAAAACTCACTACGCACTTGGTTTGAACATAAAGCAAGGCTTTAATCAACTTGTTTCAGAACATGGAGGACTAGTTGTACTTCACTAGTTCCTTGTCTTACAAAATGTCTCCAGCAAGCTGGGCCCACGCTCGAGTATTTATACTCCTTGGACGGCGCCACCAGCTGGCTGTCCAGCGTTATTTCATGAGTAGTTTCTTGATCATGATGAGATTTATAACAACTCAGTTATAAAAATTCACTATTATGAAAACATGATGGAATTCACTGGCAATCAGTGTTCGAGATCACAGTTTTCTCTGGCTACGTAATTGGAATCCTGAAAATCATCCATTCAGACATTTTCTGATTTCTAGATGTTACTCTGATAGAAACTTTCTCCAGGCCCTTAGTGCAACCACAAGTGTTAAGAGTTTTGCCTATCTGTTCTTGTTACAGCTGCTTTCAGCTACATACTGCAGTTATAATGTAATATAGCGCCAAAAAATGAAATGAATTCTACGGGGAAAAGATGAAGTTAATATAATCCTTACTGCATCTTTATCAAGATGACATCTATTACCTTGTTTATTGTTCTTGTCTGTCACATGGACACACTTGTGAAATATGAAAGCAATAAAATCTTTTCCAGTTCTTTTGCAATTATTTCTGTGTGTCTTTATATTTGCACAAAGAAAGATAATGAACAAAAACGGAGAGAGGAGGATCTAACAAGGAAAGCGCGTTAAAGAAAGGTTTTAATTTTGTTGCATTTTCAATCTTGTACCGTGACAAATGATACAGGTGTTAAAAATTCATCAGAATGTAGCAAGATCAAGTGGTCAGTGGAGATTTTATATATATTTTTCCTTCGCACAAACTATTACACTATGACCTTTTTAAGAACATAAGAATTAGGAGCAGCCTCGAGCCTGCTCCGCCATTCAATAAGATCGTGGCTGACCTTCGACCTCAACTTCACTTTCCTGCCCGACCTCCATATCCCTTGATTCCCCTAGAGTCCAAAAATCTATCACTCTCTGTTTTGAGTATACTCAACGATTCAGCATCCACAGCCCTCTGGGGTAGAGAATTCCAGAGATTCACAACCCTCTGAGTGAAGAAATTCCTCCTCATCTCCGTCTTAAATGGCCGACCACTTACCCGGAGACTGTGACCCCCTAGTTCTAGACACTCCAGCCAGGGGAAACAACCTCTCAGCATCTACCCTGTCAAGCCCTCTCAGAATCTTATATTTTCTTCTGTATTTATTACAATGGAAAATGACTAAAGAACCGCTAGACTATTACAGTTTACAGCAGCAACTAACAGAGAGACATTTGTCTCTCGCAATTATGGTGTTTAACTAGGTTTCTCAAACTAAAACTACAAGGGGGGTGAGACTCCTAGAATCGCTGATTAAAATGCTCCCGAATTATTTTATTTTCATTTATTTTTTATGACGTGTTGCAAATTCTCTTTCTCTCCTCTTTTTGGAGCTTTGTGCACTATTTCCTGGCTAAAATTCCACAGACAGATGTTGCTCTGATAAACTGAGTCCTCGTATCTGGGGTCACAATCTCCTTCGCTATTTCCCTCCCTTCTTCCAGTTTTTCCTTCAATTTGCAATCCCTCCCTCAATTTCACAGGCCTTAACTTCACCAGTAATCTCCTGTGTGGTACCTTGTCAAAGGCTTTCTGAAAGTCCATGTACACCACATCCACTGCATTTGGCCCCATCTCCTTAAAGAATTCCTCCGCAAACAAGAATGAGATTTAAAAAAAACAACAACTATGAGTTAAGAGCAGTGTTGGAAATCTTTTCAAATGAATCTTCAGTCATTTTTTGACAAAGTGCACGTGTCTAAAAATTTAACTATAATGTTACACAGTATGAAAAAGAGATTCAGTACTTTGAATGGCATGATGAGTCACTTGGCTTGTATATGTGCTCACTGGGGTAGAGTGAGTACTCAGATGGGGAGATGTCAAGGTATTGGGCAAATCATGTAATGCACCGTGACCTAGATGCAGTTTTATATACACAATGGCCATAGATTTTTCATCTTTTATCTGGCCTCTAAATTCTCCCCTCGTGAAGGTGTTTATCTATTTTGGAATACAATTTTTTTTTAATTATTCGTTTATGGGATGCGGACGTTGCTGGCAAAGCCAGCATTTATTGGCCATCCCTAATTGCCCTTGAGAAGGTGGTGGTGAGCCGCCTTCTTGAACCGCTGCAGTCCGTGTGGTGAAGGTGCTCCCACAGTGCTGTTAGGGAGGGAGTTCCAGGATTTTGACCCAGCGACGATGAAGGAACGGCCGATATATTTCCAAGTCAGGATGGTGGGTGACTTGGAGGGGAACTTGGAGGTGGTGGTGTTCCCATGCGCCTGCTGCCCTTGTCCTTCTAGGTGGAAGAGGTCGTGGGTTTGGAAGGTGCTGCCGAAGGAGCCTTGGCGAATTGCTGCAGTGCATCTTGTAGAGGGTTATAGATGTCTATAACCCTCTAATCTCTCCCAACGTCCACACATGCGCTGAGGTTAATGGATAGTAAGTGGAAGTTGGGACACTGGTTGAATGCCTTTCCCTTCCCTAGCCCAGGAATCTAATTGCAAATTGTGGCAGTCCTACTGCTAGTTGAGTTGAGATCATCTAACTCATCCCAGACCAGGCATCAAACTTGCAAACCCACTCGGACCTCACCATCCTTGGCCTCTTGTATTGTTCCACGGAAGCGCAACGTAAACTCGAGTCACAGCACCCCATCTTCCGATTAGGCACTCTGCAGCCTTCCGGACTCAATATTGAGTTCAACAATTTCAGATCATAACCTCGGCCCCTATTACACATTTTTTCTTGTAATTTTTCCACTCCTTTTCCGCCCCCCCCCTTTTCCTTTTGTTTCTCTCTCACACCTGGCAGCTATCTCTTGCCCTGCCAGTACACTTTACACCTAATCTCAGCCTATTACCATCTCGTCTAGCTCTTTTGTTTCTTTCACTTCTTTTGTCCGATCGCAACCCTGCCTTCGATCTATTTTCTTTTCTTTCCAGTTTTGAAGAAGGGTTCGACCCGAAACGTCAACTCAAATTTCTCTCCACGGATGTTGCCTGACCTGCTGAGTTTTTCCAGCATTTTCTGTTGTTATTTTGCATCTTTTTACTCTGCACGGCTCAATAGCACGCTGGGCAGTCCCTCTATTAACTGAGCCATTGAGGTGCACCTTAGTTACCTTTAAAGGTCCTGTGTGACTGTGCTCTGCCAGTTTGTTTCAGACAGGCTGCCATGTTGAGAAATCGGGATAGAATTTATCAAGTTGCTCTCATTACAGCTTTGCACAACTTCACTAAAACTTCTGGAAGATTTATTGCGCTTAGTATTCGTTGAATAACGCATGTCTACAACAACAACAGCTTGCATTTATATAGCGCCTTTAACGTAGTAAAACATCCCAAGGTGCTGCACAGGAGTACTGTAAGACAAAAACTTTGACACCGAGCCACATAAGAATAAATTAGGGCAGGTGACCAAAAGTTTGGTCAAAGAGGTAGGCTTGAAGGAGCGTCTTAAAGGAGGAAAGAGAGGTAGCGAGGCGGAGAGGTTTAGGCAGGGAATTCCAGAGCTTAGGGCCTTGGCAGCTGAAGGCATGGCCACCAATGGTGGAGCGATTATAATCAGGGATGCTCAAGAGGGCAGAATTAGAGGAGCGCAGATATGTCTATGTAACACTGCATGTACAGCTCATTGTTATGGCCTGTTTTAACAATCAAAGCTCCACAAAAGCAAATAAGATGGGACAAGCAACGTAATAAAAACTGTAGTAACAATTCTTATTAGCACGTCAATAGCACTCATTCCCACCAGACATCTATATAATGTCTATTGTTTTGGGAGCATCTGCCACACTCTGGATGTCTCCTGACGTCACGGCCACAAATCACAGCTGAAAAGTGTTAAAACAGTGTATTGAAAGAACCCGTTATTTCCGACTGTTTTTTTTTCCTGACCTTGAAATAAACTGAGAACCTAAAGCTTCCAACAGCAATAACCAGCCCCACATTGACTTCAGGAATTTGTCTCGACCTAGTACTTCTTTACAGAGAGTACCTGCTCATTGGCCATAAAGGCACAGGCCAAGTTAACTGCTAACTATTACCAGAATGCTCCAGATTACCTGTTAGCAAATCATGGCAAATCATCCAGTATTTTTTTAAATTCATGGGATGTGGGCGTCACAGGCAAGGCCACCATTTACTGCCCATCCCTAATTGTCCTTGAGAAGGTGGTGGTGAGCCACCTTCTTGAACCGCTGCAGTCCATATGGTGAAGGTGCTCCCACAGTAGCGGTTTGGTACAACTGAGTGTCTCACTCAGCCATTTCAGAGGGCAGTTAAGAATCAACCACATTGCTGTGGGTCTGGAGTCACATATAGGCCAGACTGGGTAAGGATGGCAGATTTCCTTTTCTAAGGGACATTAGTGAACCAGATGGGGTTTTAACAACAATCCAGTTAGTTACATGGTCACCATTACTGATACTAGCTTTTCCAGATTTTTATTTAATTAACTGAATTTAAATTCCCCAGCTGCCATGATGGGATTTGAACTTTTGTCTCTGAGATCATTAGTCCAGACCTCTGGATTACTAGCCCAGCACCCTAACCACTATGCTACCGTACCTGGTAATGAAAACCCAAATTGTAGGGGTGCCATGCAGTAGTAAAATGTGGGCTTGGACGCAAGATTCCTGAAATGGTGAGTTACAAAGCTTAGTCATGTAGTTGCTGGAATGTGGGTCAGACACTTTTCTGAAAGGGTATTGGCGGGAGGGGTGGGGGGTGGGGTGAGGGTGCGGAGAAGGGAAAATCAGGAGAGTCGTACTGATTTTCTCTCACGTCACCTGGTAGCTGGGATTTCTCTCACGTTGTACAGCGTGTTAAAGCGGTGGAATTTGGTTTGACACTAGGGATGAGAACATGGTATTCGACAGTACCAACAAGTCAAGCTGATTGTGCCATTCGAGAGTCTCGTACTCCCACTTTTCTCAGGGGGCGTGTTTAACGTCTGGATATCCCAACTGAAGTGGGGCATTTGGCAGGTAAGAATAGGCAGGTTTTCCTTCTGTCCTTTTTGACCAGAGAGATAATGTTATTTAAACCAGGGAGCGTGTTGAGAGGCAAAAGGCTGTAAAATGCTTTAAGTTAAATAAAATGATCAAGAATAGCAAAGAAACTACTGAGGCCTGATAGTCTCTGGATTAACGCTCCAATTAATTCTCACAAGACATGACTGCAATAACAAGCCGAACCTCTCCCACAACCTTCAGTGCAGGTTGGTTTCAGTGGGCCAATTGGGGCATCAGGTGGCTTTTACCAATCAGGATAATGAAATCTGAAGGTTGCACTTTCAAGTTTTGCCGATCATGCCAAGGAGTTTGCCAGTTACCCCCACCCCCACCCCCATCTGTTTTGAGATCTTGATCGATTGCAAAATCAACTTTCTTTTTAAATGTATTGTGATTAACAATGGGTGTGATTAAATATCGTGTGTTGTGAAAAAACATTCACGTTTAGCCAGATCCATGTACAATGCAGCATTTGTGTTACATTACAAACATTCTAAAACACACACCACATGTAGGTTCCATTTATAGTTAGTGTAATCATCAGCTGTATAACTTTTAAAAAAATTGTTTGTGGGATGTGGGCGTCGCTGGCAAGGCCAGCATTTATTGCCCTTCCCTGACTGCCCTTGAGAAGGTGGTGGTGAGCCGCCTTCTTGAACCGCTGCAGTCCGTGTGGTGAAGGTGCTCCCACAGTGCTGCTAGGGAGGGAGTTCCAGGATTTTGACCCAGCGACGATGAAGGAACGGCCGATATATTTCCAAGTCAGGATGGTGTGTGACTTGGAGGGGAACTTGGAGGTGGTGGTGTTCCCGTGCGCCTGCTGCCCTTGTCCTTCTAGGTGGAAGAGGTCACGGGTTTGGGAGGTGCTGCACTGTCGGAGGTGCCGTTTTTCAGATGAGATGTTTAACCGAGGCCCCGTCTGCCCTCTCAGGTAGATGTAAAAGATCCCATGGCACTATTTCGAAGAAGAGCAGGGAACACCACCACCTCCAAGAAGCCTTAAACTATCTCTCCGAAGACAGGGGCCCAAGAAGACAGAAGCTTGCACGCTGGTGTCATAAATTAGCGGAGCGAATAGTATAGATGCATTTAAGGGCAGGTTAGAAAAGCATATGAGGGAGAAGGGAATAGAGGGTTACGCTGATAGAGTTAGATGAGGAAAGACGGGAGGAGGCTCGAGTGGAGCATAAACGCCGGCACGGGCTGGTTGGGCCGAATGGCCTGTTTCTGTGCCGTATATCCTGTGTAATCCTGTGTAAAAAATTATGAGAAAAGACTTGCATTTATATAGCACCTTTCACAACCTCACAAAGCGCTTTACAGCCAATGAGCTACTTTTTGAAGTCACTGTTGTAATGTAGGAAACGCAGCAGCCATTTTGCACGCAGCAAGCTCCCACAAACAGCAATGCGATAATAACCAGATAATCTGTTTGTTTAGTGATGTTAGTTGAGGGATAAATATTGGCCCAGGACACCGGGGAGAACTCCCCGGCTGTACTGGTCTCACTAGATGTAACTCCTATCCAGCTATCCAGTCAGCTAAACACTCATTCAAATAACTCCTCGAGAAGCAGGGTGCTGTTTTGGAGCTTTACTTGAATAAAAGTGTGCAACTGTAAACAAAGGCAAAGTATGTTTTGTGCACAGAGGTAAGTACTATACATTAGATGTTACATAAGATGCAAAAACATGTTTATGAAAACAGAATAGACTGCTTAACACAGATAAGTAGGTAACTGTATAAGTAAATAGCACTGAAGCTAACTCTTAGTAGCTAGCAGCTAATAAACTTCTTATTGACAAAGTATTGTCAAAATACTATACCGACAAGGTTGTTATTATGTTACCAAACAAGGATACTCACAGACATTGCGTCTTGCCTAGCATATAAGGAAGGATGGAGGAAGATAGAAAACAAGCTGCCACACGTGGACCTTGTTCACAACTGAGAAAACACTTCCTCAAATACTGCTTCCGGTGCAGACAGGAAGAAGGTCAAATAACACACTGCTATACAATAGCTACCACTAGGGGCGCTACCTACATCTAACAAGTCCAGAACACCAGCTCTTCTTCGAAATAGTGCCACGGGATCTTTTATGTCCACCTGAGAGGGCAGACGGGGCCTTGGTTTAACGTCCCATCTGAAAAAACAACATCGCAGTACTGCACTGGGAGTGTCAGCCTAGAACCCACAACCTTCTGACTCAGAGGCAAGAGTGCTGCCCACTGAGCCATGGCTGACAGCACATTCAATCCATTTATAAATAACAACCCCAAAATTGCTTCTGACCCCTGCAACATGCTATCCTGACCAGCTGTGACGTTTTAACATAAACCTTCCACGTTTACCCTTTAGGTTAATTGAATCTGCTGCAACATTTTATTCTTTATTTATTTCTGCTGCCAACATTCAACAGTCAGATTAATTTATTGCACCAGCCAGTGCTATAAACTGGATGACACTGCATCAATCATACATGACAGGAGGGTAAAAGGTTTAATTTTTGAGGCAGTTAGCTGCATATCCCCGCTGTCCTGGGGCCACTAATTATCCCTCAATCAACATCACTAAAACAGATGACCTGGTCATTATCACATTGCTGTTTGCGGGAGCTTGCTGTGCGCAGATTGGCTGCCGCGTTTCCCGCATTACAAACAGTCGGAGCGCTGCACTGTCGGGGGTGCTGTTTTTAAGGGACGAGACGTTAAACCGAGGCCCCTCTGCCCTCTCAGGTAGACGTAAAAGATCCCCGCGGCACTAATTCTGAACAGTGACTGCACTTCAAAAGAAAAAGTACGTGACAACAGTGACAAAGAAGTACTTCATTGGCCGTAAAGCGCTTCGGGATGGCCAGTGGTGGCGAAAGGCGCTACAGAAATGCAAGTCTTTCTTTTCTTTCATGTCTTATAAAGATTTTTTTAAATAATATTGCAGGCATTGTATGCAGAGGAGCACGATGGTGTCTCGGGGGCTTTGCTGGTTAGGTAAACACACACACATTGGGATGAGATGTTGAAATGGGATCTGTGCAGGCCTCATGTGACAAGCTTGCTTTAATGGTTTGTTACAAGCGCTTGGATACATTTCCCACGTGGTCTCCCGGGTTAATTTCCACGCCCGCTCACAGCGTCCAGTTTTCAATCCTGATTTGCCTTCAGCTGTTGGGGGGGGCATTCGCCTGCTCCGTCTACTTAACTTTTATTTATTTATCTATCTGGTGTTTTTTTTCTTGTGTGTTCCTCCCCCTCCCCCCTTCCTCTTAAATTCCCGGTCACACCCAGAGAGGTTGAGAAGATGCAGCGGGCTGAGGTTGTGTTGGGAGTTTCTCTGTTGCTGCTACTCCTCTCTCGAGTTGGCCAGGGACAGGAAGCAGGTAAAGTTAATAGTTTGTGAATCGCGGCTCGGCGTGCAGAACAAGAGAAACAAGTGTTTTTTGTTGTTGCAAGCACTCCTTGCTCGTGTCGTTTTAAGCTAAAACCCAGTTAAATGTAGAGTGCATGCCTGCCTGTAGCTCTGTGCGTGGTGATACCAAGAATGTTTCTGCACACTCTCTTTTTCTCTCTCTCTCTCTCTCTCTTAACTAGGACACTTTTTGGGATGCAATTTATTTAACTCCCAAGTGCTCGCGTTGCTCAAGCTTTGAGGTTGCAGAAGGAATTTAGCTTATGAATTTTGAACTTTCCCAATGGTGATAGGATATATGAAAATAATGCACGCATTATTTAATACTGCAATGCTTTGGGTGATTTTTTTTTTAATACCCTTTTTATTTAAGGGTCTTGTCGCCTAGTCACAGGTGGCGTGATGTCATTGAGTGTCCAGTGGCTGTTTAATTACCTCCCGCGTACCTTGAATTGTTTGCACTTAAAATTAAATTGAGAAGTCCCCGGGAGAGGTTTGCAGTGCATCAAGTAGAAGGTGGAATTTTCCATTGTTATGTTGCTGTCGCTGCCTCCAGTGTGAGGGTAATGACACTTTGCTTTGCACTGGGGAATTAAAAAAAAAAGCACTCCTCCCCCTTCCCCTGTTAGCTGTCGTCTGGCAGTTCTGCATGTTTAATATTCATTTCAATTAAATGGCCAAGCAGCCTTTGAGCTTTTGTTTTGCTCTTGACGGCTAGCCCTGGAAAGGTTGGATGCTTAAAGCACAGAAGTGTCCAAGTAGCCATTACAAATTGTATTTATTCTTTTAAAGATTATTATCACCGCCTCTGGGCTTTGCTGTGCTGGCTAATTGGTGTGGCAGTTGACCTTTTGTACCAACCTGAATAAAGTTTAATGCTAAAAGCAACTATCCCATATCACCATTCTGGCAGACAAAATTCATCAAATAAGTGTGAGTGCTTGGAATTTGTGTTTGTGCTATTACACGGAGCTAAAGACTGTGCCCCAAGTTAGTAGTGGCAGTCTTCCTCCCATCACCCAACATAACTCGCCTGCTGTAAGGGCTGTCCCTGGTGAGGCTCCAAACCTGACATTTCGGTTTGAGTGCTGCTTCTGACACCAGCGTCTGAAGTGGTTCAAACTTTTTTTTTTGGTTCTTTTTGGATTAAAAAGACTTGCATTTCTACAGCGCCTTTCTCGACCACCGGACGTTCTAAAGCGCCTTATAACCAGAAGTACTTTTTGTGTAGTCACTGTTGTAATGTAGGAAACGTGGCAGCCAATTTGTGCACAGCAAGCTCCCACAAACAGCAACGTGATAATGACCAGATAATCTGTTTTTAGTGATGTTGATTGAGGGATAAATATTGGTCCCAGGACACCGGGGAGAACTCCCCTGCTCTTCGAAATAGTGCCATGGGATCTTTTACGTCCACCTGAGAGCAGACGGGGCCTCGGTTTAATATCTCACCTGAAAGATGGTACCTCCGACAGTGCAACACTCCCTCAGCACTGCTCTGGAGTGTCAGACTAGATTTTTGTGCTCTAGCCTCTGGAGTGGGACTTGAACCCACAACCTTCTGACGCTGTGGCGAGTGAGTGCTGCCCACTGAGCCACTGGCTGACCCATTCATTTGGGTTCATCTGAATTTGGTGGGATTCAGATACCGAATAAAGTAACGCTGCATAGTTTCACCTTTTTTAAGAGGAAGTTCTCCACGTCCACAGGGCCCTCTTTGTATGGCTGACATGCTGCAGAAGCTCATTTGGCCCGTCGTGCCAGTGCTGGCTCTGAGAGAGTGGCCGTGCTTGGTCCCACCCACCCCCGGCTTTTTGTCGGTAACCCTGTGTTCCTCGTCCTCCTGCACCTATCCAACTCCCTCTTACAATGACTTATGGAATCCGCTTCCTCCACCTTTTCAGGTAGAGCGTCCCAGGCCCCGACAACTCTCTGGGGAAAAATTCTGCTCGGTGAATGTCATTCTTTTGACTATGCATCCTGGGATCGAGTGGCTTACAATGAAGATTATATGTATTTAATTCTCTGTTGCATTTGAGTTCCTGTGAGTGCAGATGGAGCTACTTTCAATTCAGTTTGGAGAATTGGGGGTCTGAATTTTGGACCCTTCAGATTTCTTGGGCTTGAAGTTGGAAGGCTCAGCAGGAATGAGTTTATCAACAAAACTGACAAAATAATGGACAGGGCCCAGTTTATTTATATATTTAAAATAAAAAGGTGAAGGTGAGTAACGGTGATCTCGTCCTGTTGGGCCTGGAGAAGGTATTTGACCCCCTCGCATTAGTTAAACTTGATTTAAAATTGACCGTCCACTGACTCTTTAGTTAAGTTCTTCTGTGACTGATGGTCACCGCAAGATATAGGGTGTAGACACTAGTAAGAACATAACTGATTTTATTTGTCATGGTTCCTTTTGAATTTGTTGCTTTTAAAAACAAAGACTTGCATTTCTATAGCGCCTTGCACAACCACAGGACGTCCCAAAGTGCTTTACAGCCAATGAAGTACTTTTTTGAAGTGGAAACACGGCAGCCAATTTGCGCATAGCAAACTCCCGCAAACACAAATGTGATGATGATCAGATCACTTTGTGTTGTTTTAGCAAAGCTTTTGATAAGGTTCCACATGGCAGACTGGTCATGAAGTTAAAAGCCCATGGGATCCAGGGCAAAGTGTCAAGTTGGATTCAAAACTGGCTTGGGACAGTAAGCAGAGGGTAATAGTTGATGGGTGTTTTTGTGACTGGAAGGTTGTTTCCAGTGGGGGGGGGGGGGGGTTGTGTGTGTGTGATATGATAAGTTTGCAGATGATACTACAATCAGCTGTGTGGTTGATACTGAAGAAGGAAGCTGTAGACTGCAGGAAGATATCAATAAATTGGTCAGGTGGGCAGAACAGTGGCAAATGGAATTCAATCCAGAGAAGTGTGAGGTGTTGCATTTGGGGAGGGCTAACAAGGAAAGGGAATACACATTAAATGGTAGGACACGGAGTAGTGTAGAGGAACAAAGGGACCTTGGAGTGCATGTCCACAGATCCCTGAAGGTAGCAGGCCAGGTAGATAATGTGGTTAAGAAGGCATACTGAATGCTTGCCTTTATTAGCCGTGGCATCGAATACAAGAGCAGGGGGGGTTATGCTTCAACTGTATAAAACACTAGTTAGGCCTCAGCTAGAGTACTGCGTGCAGTTCTAGTCACCACATTACAGGAACGATGTGATTGCACTAGAGAGGGTACAGAGGAGATGTACAAGGATGTTGCCTGGAGTGGAGAATCTTAGCTATGAGGAAAGACTGGATAGGCTGGGTCTGTTTTCCTTGGAACAGAGGAGGCTGAGGGGAGACCTTTATTGAGGTGTATAAAATTGAGGGGCATAGATAAAGTGGATAGAAAGGACCTATTTCCCTTAGAGGGGTTAAAAACCAGGGGCATAGATTTAAAGTAATTGGGGGAAGATTTAGAGGGGATTTGAGGGGAAATTTCTTCAGAGGGTTGAGGGGGTCTGGAACTCACTGCCTGAAAGGGTGGTAGAGGCAGAAACCCTAACCACATTTTAAAAAAGTACTTGGATGTGCACTTGGGATGCTGTAACCTGCAGGGCTACAGACCAAGAGCTGGGAAGTGGGATTAGGCTGGAGAGCTCTTTGTTGGCCGGCGCAGACACGATGGGCCGAAATGGCCTCCTTCCGTGCTGTAACTTTCTATAATTCTATGATGATGGTTGAGGGATAAATGTTAGCCCAGGACACCGGGGATAACTCCCCTGCTCTTCTTGAAATAGTGGCCATGGGATCTTTTACACCCACCTGAGAGAGCAGACGGGGCCTCGGTTTAACGTCTCATCCGGAAGATGGCACCTCTGACAGTGCAGCACTGCACTGGAGTGTCAGCCTAGATTTTTGTACTCGACTCCCTGCAGTGAGACTTGAACCCACAACCTTCTGACTCCGAGGTGCGAGTGCTACCCACTGAGCCACGGCTTTTATTTTAAGCATCGTTAGTTTAATTGGGCCACTTGTTTGGTTATTGTATTAATGGTGCCCTTAAAGGGGCATGTGCTGACTCCTGTGAGGTGACTCCTGTGAGGTGACTCACTACCACCTCTAGTGGTCCATGAAAATAGGCCCAAGTCCATGAAGAGCTTTAAGCTGCTAAATGTGACATATTAGAGTGAAATTGACTGAGCTTTTCATGGCCAAGACTGTTTTCCCCCCCCCCCCCCCACTGACTGTGTAAATAAGTAAAGACTTGCACTTCATCATATTTTACATCCCAAAGTTCTTGCATTACAAATGAATTACTCTGACGTGTTGCTATCTAGGTCAATGTGACACACCCTTTTGTGCATAGGACCTCACAAACAGCAATGAGGTGAGTGATCAGTTAATTTGTCTTTTGGGGAGGTTGAGGGACGAGTGTTGATCACAGCAGGAGAACCTCCTACTCCTTTTTTTTTTTGAGTAGTAATGTGGCATCTTCAATGGCCACTTTTTACCGGGCAGGTGAAGACTCAGCTTAATATCTAATCTGAAGGATGGTATCGCTGGCAATGCACTGCCCCCTCAGTACTAACCTCAGCCCAGATTGCGTGATTCTGGAGTGGGTCTTAAACCCACAGTCTGCCTTTGTTACCTCTAGACTTGACTATTCCAACGCACTCCTGGCCGGCCTCCCAATCTTCCACCCGCCCCCCCCCCCCCCCCCCCCCCAATAAACTTAAGCTCATCCAAAACTCTGCTGCCTGTATCCTAACTCGCACCAAGTCCCATTCGTCCATCGCCCCTTGTGTTAAAGGCGCTCTGTAAATGCATGTTGTTGTTGTTGTTGAGTGCTGCCACTGCACCAAACTGACACCATATTGTGGCAGCAGTGGGTACAAAATGGGATCTTGCAGCTGCTCCTGTATTTATTGTATATTAGCCTACTAGTTGGACCGCAGAATTTGCAGATTATAATATGCGAGGATCCTGTAACTGTCCTTTTTGTACTGGGTCTAATAATGGCAGTGATTTTTTTCAGACGGCTGGATGTTTGTTACTTTTAGGCAGTAGCCGCGTATCTGTCATTCGCCAGGCTGGGAGGCCGCAGGTTTCCGGGCACCGCGCCTTGCTTTGCTACTGACAGTAAATTTAAGGTGGCCAATCCGATGTTGCTGAAATGACTCAAATTTGCTAGTTTGCGAAACGGAAGCAAAGTCCTGCGCTGATGTGCGATTCTGTTCACAAGCTGTACCAAGAGGCAGGAGATGGTAAACTAAGCTGGGCTGCAAAAAAAAAAAAAAATGGCCACTTTCAGTCAGTTGGCTTTTTTTTTTTTGCTGAACAACTGGAGGGTAAAAGGTGCTTTTATTTTAAAGGCACTAAAGCTTCTGGGAGAAGGGCAGAAGAAAACTGGGATCATAATACATGAAGCCAAGAGTTTCACCAGTCTTGCAGGATTGCCAGGACCTGAACAGGACAGTGAGCAAGAAAGGCAAATGCCAGAAAGAATGGTCCACATCACCACAATGAATGGTGATGCCCCCAGATAATGCGCGATTGGCAAACATTTCAAACATTTAGAAGTGAGCAGCACCACCTTGGTTAGAACTTGGATAAGTGTAAAACCTTGTTTTTAAACGCCTTCCCAGAAACCGTGCACAAGCACCATTCCTATCTCAATCCACTAGTCAGTATCCTGCACTTAAAGCCACAAACACATTCAGTAATCCCTGAATTCATATTTCTCTCGCACTTAAACTACAAAAATTATCCTGTGCCTCTGAAGTAATTAATACTGGCCTTTCAGTATCTCTACCAACATGCCAGAGCATGCTGGGGGAGATTGCAGTGCGCTTGTACTTTACACCAGTGTGCACTTGAGCACAAAAATCCAGGCTGACACTCCAGTGCAATGCTGAGGGAGCGCTGTGCTGCCGGAGGTGCCATCTTTCAGATGAGACGTTCAACCGAGGTCCTGTCTGCCCCCTCAGGTGGATGTAAAAGATCCCATGGCCACTATTTCTAAGAAGAGCAGGGGAGTTATCCCCGGTGTCAATATTTATTCCTCAGTCAACATCCAGAACTGATTATCTGGTCATTGTCAGTGCTGTTTGTGGGAGCTTGCTGTGCGCAAATTGGCTGCCGTGTTTCGCACATTATAACAGTGACTACACTTCAAAATGTGCCTCTGGCTGTAAAGCGCTTTGGTATGTCCGGTGGTCGTGAAAGGCACTAAATAAATGCAAGTCTTTCTTTTCAGTATGGTCATGCCCAGATGCATTCAGACATGGTATGCAGTTGGGGATGGCCGGGGTGGGGAGGGAGTTGCGGGTGCAGGGTTAGGAAACGGGTTGGTTCTCCAATTGGAAAGTGGGATTAGGCGCGAGCTTTTTTTTCGACCGGCGCAGACACGACGGGCCGATTGGCCTCCTGTACTGTAAATTTCTATGAATTGGTCTGTTTGCCGCACTGGTACGAATCCAGAAGTTCCTCCAACACGTTGTACCTGGATGTTAATCAGAGCTTCGTTGAGACATCTGTAGACCTTTTCTGTGGAAGTTCCGCAGTCAAGATCCAGTTATTGCTCACTTGGCCCCAGATCCAGAGCACCAGTGATTGATGCTCTTAAAAGTTGGCAGTTAGCACACAAGTACTGTATATAAATAGAATAAAGTGACATTTTTAAAAGCACTGGTCACTGTAAAATTACATGTATTTTTCAATAGTAACTGGTACAACTGTGGCATTGTGATCATGACATGCACATTCTTTTTTCATTTTTCTATTTATAGTTGAAAATATGAGTGAAGGTGACTACCTCCTGGTTTTAAAGTATAAATTTAGTCTACCTGTAATACTTTTCCTTGAAGGAAAGGTATATTTGGTCACTTCTGCCGCTGGTTTCATTTATCTTCTCCAAGTCAGTTATCTAAGCCCATGTCATATGTAGACTTGATACCTTTATCTTATTGGTGCCCATCTTAATTTCTTGAATGTTCAGTTGCTGGTGCTGTTTTATCCTGTGGGTCTTGCTATCCTATATATTCATACAATAGGCAGAAGTCAAGACATTTATAAGGGAAATAAATTTCTGCACGTGAATGTTGAACTTGTTTCCATTTTCAGTATGTCCATGTGGAAAGTGCAAACTTCCCATTCCAGTCCTTGAGGACTCCTCCTAGGCCGGCACTCCAGTGGAGTGCTGCAGTGCCGGAGGTGCCGCCTTTTTGAACGAGGCCTTAAACCGAGGCTTCCTCTGCCCTCTTTTTTGGCGGACAAGTGAAATCCTATGGTACACTCGAGCAGGGCATTCCTGGTGTGTTGGCCAGCACTTGCCTCTCACTCGACATCACCAGATACAGATTTAACTGGCCATTCATCTCATTACTGTGTGTGGGACCTTGCTGGGTAGTGTTTTGAGGTGAAAGGTGGTACACCAATTAAAATTTTCTCTTGTATTGATCGCCGTTTCAATGAAGCTGGTCCTAATGTGAGTTATTGGAGTGTACGATTTTACTGAATTTGATGTACGTCGACTTCAGGTTTATCGGACCCATCCTCAATAATTGTCGTCTTCCATGTATCTGAATCAACATTTATCACCGTGTCAAACTGTCATCAGTTAAATTGACAAAGCATTATTGTAGATCCAAAGTAGATTTAATTTCCATAGGGCAGGAAGAAGGTGTTTAAAAATACCCATGGGCTGAATATTCATTGTGTTAAATACTAGTGTTGTTACCGCATTAGATTCAAAGTTGTGCTTGCATTGTGTTTGCTTCTTAGAATGTGCAGAATTGGAGTCATGTGACCGTTGTGTTGCTGGTGATGCTTCGCTGAACTTAACAGACTGCGTTTGGGTGCAGTGTCAGTCAGGTAAGTGCTGTGCATAATTTAACACAAGTGTGTGGAGCACGTGAGGGAGCTCTTTTTTTTTGACCTGTCTTGGCCTTTATAGGAAGGCTACTTCCACCTGGAAGGTGTTTTTTTTTTGGTTAAATCTTTCTGTTTAGGTCAACAACTTGACCAGTTTCAAAATTATTGTTCAGGATGTGCAGTAAATGTTTTCGGAACCCTCCAAAATAGGATTTTGTTGTACAGTATCTCAGGACTCCATGGCAGCCTTTACGGGCGTTTACCAAGAAAATAGGATCTAACATAAATATTTCATAGCGAAGTATTGTGGCCGAAGTGTTCCAGCTATTATAGCTATCTGGTATTTCTGTGGGCCCCCCTCACTACCAGTGTTCTCTTATCAACCTTCCAAATTTGGCCACTTCAGTAAAACAAGTTGTGTATATTAAAGCAATGCTGTGTCTGACATTTTGCTATTGCTGTGTTTTTTAAAAGGTTTTTTTTAATGGGACGGATGGTCTACAGGAAAATACTTCCCTCTCTGCTTATATCGCCAAAATATCAGAACAAAAATCACTCGCCAGTTGAGAGAGAGCGAGCGAGAACTCTAGTTACATCACTCTGCCTTTTCCCCCTCTTGGCTCAGGCGGATGCTTGAGATGATGTCGGCCATTGGCTCCTGCTCTCAGGATAGGGATTAGCATTCTTTGTTCCCAAATACGGATCTGGAACTGCCAACCATCCTCCTAATTCCCTATTGGCCAAGTAACATGAGAGTATTGGCTGGTATGGAGTTGGCGAATCATTGTCTCTGGGATGAGGTTTGGGAACAAAGGATGTTGATGCCGGTTGAGCAGGAATCAGACCATCACCCCGTGTAAACATTGATCCTTTACTAGGTTTATCTGTTTTTGTTTTTGCTAAATCGAATGGTTGGTTGTACAGGAAACTTTGATATCCGGGACCGAGCTGTTGCCGATCTATCAAAACTGCCGGACACACCAACATTAATGTTGAAGCATACGGAGGTTTTCATCTCCGTATCTGACAACAAACACTGTTGCTTAGCAACAGCTTGTAAACAGTCGGCCCATACCTTGGAAGCGTCTCTATAGCTTAGCAACAGCTTGAGAGAGACTTTCCAGAGCCCGACTGTTGAAAACAAAGCCACGAGAAGAAAAAAAAAAACCCTAACGAAACGGCTCCTGATTTCTGCCAGTAGATCGAAGCTTCCGGACATACAACCTCCGGATAAACCAAACTTTCCTGTAATGTGGAAAGTACTTCACCATAGAGGATCTTTCATTCTCTTAGGGGAAATGAAGGGAATTAGAACCCACTGTCTCCTTCCCATCTTTGGACCCACTGTTCTGCAGCTCTGTTCCCGTGGAGGACAAAATGTTTCTGACTTTCTCAGTCATTTTCAGACAACTGCACCGGTTATTGTTGTCTGTCCTCCCCTCCTAGACTTTTTTTTTTTTCCTCTCTTCCCTCCACCCCTAACCCTTAAGCTATCGCTTTTGACCGCTGTGAAGTGTTTGCCACAACACCCAGTGATGGTGAGTGACTCCAACCAATTCTGGCTGGTAAATCTTGTTTGTGGTTCCTGAATGTGACCCACCAGCTGAAGAGAGCATTCTGCAACTCGTGCTGCATGTTGCCTATGTAAGTGAGTAACTTAAATATTTAACAGAACTTGCATCAGGTTCCAATTTTAGTTTGGTACAGTGCTGAGTTTACAGTGAGGCAGTAGATTTTTAGGTTGCCGTGCTGTAGTGTAGACCATGCCAGCCGTGCTATCTGATCATTCGTTCCTAGCTTCTCTAATTGCTCATCAGTCAAAATGTGAAAGACTGACTTGCATTTCTGTAGCGCCTCTCGCTATGAAGGCCAGCACACCATTTGCCTTCTTGACCGCCTGCTGCACCTGCATGCCTGAGGTAAGCATGCAGGTGCAACAGGCGGTTAAGAAGGCAAATGGTATGTTGGCCTTCGTAGCGAGCGGGTTTGAGTACAGGAACAAGGATGTCCTGCTGCAGTTGTACAGGGCCTTGGTGAGACCACATCTTGAGTATTGTGTGCAGTTTTGGCCACCTTTATCTGAGGAAGGATGTTCTTGCCATGGAGGGAGTGCAGCGAAGATTCACCAGACTGATACCTGGGATGGCAGGAATGACGTATGAGGAGAGATTGGGTCGATCAGGCTTATACTCGCTGGAGTTTAGAAGAATGAGAGGGGATCCCATTGAAACTTATAAAATTCTAACAGGACTAGACAGACTAGATGCAGGAAGGATGTTCCCGATGGCAGGGGAGTCCAGAACCAGGGGTCACAGTCTAAGGATAAGGGGTAAGCCATTTAGGACAGAGATGAGGAGGAATTTCTTCACCCAGAGAATGGTGAGCCTGTGGAATTCTCTACCACAGAAGGCAGTTGAGGCCAATTCATTAAATATATTCAAGAAGGAGTTAGATATATATCGTAAGGCTAAAGGGATATGGGGAGAAGGCAGGGACCGGGTACTGAATTTGGATGATCAGCCATGATCTCATTGAATGGCGGAGCGGGCTCGAGGGGCCGAATGGCCTACTCCTATCTTCTATGTTTCATGATCTCTGGATGTCCCAAAACGCTTCACAGCCAATGAAGTACTTTTTGAAGTGTAGTCACTGTTGTAATGTAGGAAATGCAGCAGCCAATTTGTGCACAGCGATGTGATAATGACCAGATAATATGATTTTTTAGTGATGTTGATTGAGGGATAAATATTGGCCCCAGGACACCGGGGAGAACTCCCCCCTGCTCTTCTTCAAAATAGTGCCGTGGGATCTTTTTACGTCCACCTGAGAGCAGGTGGGGCCTTGGTTTAACGTCTCATCCAAAAGACGGCACCGCCGACAGTGCAGCACTCCCATGGCACTGCACTGGGAGTGTCAGACCTAGATTGTTGTGCTCAAGTCTCTGGAGTGGGACTTGAAGCTACAACCTTCTGACTTGGGCAGGAGTGCTGCGGCTAATTAAGCCACGTATGACAACAGTGAGCCAGAAAAGATCAGGTGCCAGTGTGCTACCCCTCACCTTGTGTTGTTGGGCTACAGGTGGGGAAAGTTGGCCACTATCCACTGACCCAAGGCGGACTCTGGTCCAATAGGGAGGAAATCAAAGCTGTTTTCGTCTTCTGTTTCTAAAACTCTGATTGTGGTAACCATTAAAAGTGCATGTTTATTTTGACTTAACGAGCAATATTTGTATTAAAGCCATAAAAAACCTCCATTTGCAGTCACTGAAGTGACAGATGGCCTGTTCTGTGCTTGTTCTGCTGGTTGCTGTGGTACATTGATGTACTGTTGTTGCCGTGGTTTCCCAGCACCTGCTCATTTTACTAAAATTAAGTTGAATCTTTCTGTAATCATTTTGCAGCGTTATCAAATAACCTGATGGTCCTTTTACTTTCAATCTGCTGTATAGGATGTGATACTAGATGAGTTTAGTTGCAAAACTTGGTTTATTAATGCATTTTTGTTTATGAATTTAATTTTTAATAGTTAACAGCCGCACAGACTGTAGGTTTGGAAGGATAATGTCTTGGGTTTTTATTTTTAACTGGAGTCGACTCCAGTGAAGGCACACAGTCGTCATTTTTGAGCATGGGCTTCAAAACTGGAGAGGCTGCTGAATTATTTAGTGTGATCTGGAAACATAGAAACAGCAACACAGAAGATAGGAGTAGGCCATTCGGCCCCTCGAGCCTGCTCCGCCATTCAATGAGATCATGGCTGATCGTCCAAATTCAGTACCCTGTCCCTGCCTTCTCCCCATATCCCTTGATCCCTTTAGCCTTAAGAAATATATCTAACTCCTTCTTGAATATATTTAATGAATTGGCCTCAACTGCCTTCTGTGGTAGAGAATTCCACAGGTTCACCACTCTCTGGGTGAAGAAATTCCTCCTCATCTCTGTCTTAAATGGCTTACCCCTTATCCTTAGACTGTGATCCCTGGTTCTGGACTCCCCGGCCATCGGGAACATCCTTCCTGCATCTAGTCTGTCTAGTCCTGTTAGAATTTTATAAGTTTCAATGAGATCCCCTCTCATTCTTCTAAACTCTAGCGAATACAAGCCCAATCTCTCTTCATACGTCATTCCTCTTGGTGCCAGTAGGCAGACCTGTTTGTTACGTAGTGGGGGGGAAATTCATTTGGTTCCCACAGAAGTGATTTTTTTTTTCTTTTATGGTCACACCAGAAAGTGACCAGGCTGGTTAAAAATCTGAAACCAGAACAGAAAATGCTGCAAACCCACAGCAGCAGGTCTGTCAACATCTGTGGAAAGAACGGACCAGTTAAAGTCTTGTCTGTTCACTTCTTCAGAACTGAGAAATAAGTAAGAGGCATACAGGCCTGGAAATGGGAGTGGGTTCAAGTGATGAACCATTGGTAGCTCAGGGCCTTGGAGACCGAACAAGGTTACGTGGATTGACTGGAGAAACGGGTTGCTCTCCTTTTGAGAGCAGAGAAGGTTGAGAGGAGATTCGATAGAGCTGTTCAAAATCATTTGAGAGGTCTGGACAGAGTAGATAGAGAGAAACTGTTCCCATTAGTGGAAGGGTTGAGAACCAGAGGACACCCTTAAGTCGCCTTTGGTTCTTCTGCCAATCACCTTTTTTAGGGGGGGAAATTTTTTTTTACGCAGCGAGTGGTCAGGATCTGGAATGCACTTCCTGAAAGGGTGGTGGAGGCAGATTCAATCGTGGCTTTCGAAAGGGAATTGGATAAGTACCTGAAGGAAAAAACTTTGCAGGGCTACGGGGAAAGGGCCGGGGGAGTGGGACTGGCTGAAATGCTCTCGCAGAGAGCTGGCACAGGCTGACTGGCCTCCTATTCTAAGTCATTCTCTTTGTTCTGTTTTTAAACTAGCAGCATCCACCATTATTAAATTTCAGTCCCAGTGCGAGTAAGTTGAGCTGAAGCACTTGGACGGGATTATTTGGTTCACCTTCTTACTTGGCCCCGACTTCTTGGCAATTGTGACACACCGCCTTCTCACCGACTCCTGGATTTCCCTGTCTGCCTTGGAAGGAATAGAACCTCAGCCTGCCCTTTACAGGGCCAATGGAGGCAGGGGTTAGGAGCAGGGACTCCCTATACTGGGGGTTCACAAAGAATGCTCAGTTGGGGGGGTGGGGGCGTCTGGCCTGATCTCTGCTAAATCGTCCCTCGGAGCCGAGGATGACTTGCTTCCACATTAAAAATGAGTTCTCAGTTGACTGAGTCCAATGCGGGACCTACAGTCTCTGTCACAGGTGGGGCAGATGGTGGTTGAACGGGTGGGTGCGGTGCTTGGGTTGATGTGTGCTGCCTGCGCTTGGCTTCCGCTTGCTCCCGGCGAAGAGACTGGTGCTCGCTGCCTTCCCGGATGCTTCTCCTCCACTTTGTGCGGTCTTGGGCTAGGGATTCCCAGGTGTCGGTGGGGATGTTGCACTTTTCCAAGGAGGCTTTGAGGGTGTCCTTGAAGCATTTCCTCTGCCCACCTGGGACTCTGTCGGAGCTCCGAGTAGAGCGCTTGTTTTGGGAGTCTCTTATCAGGCATGTGGACAATGTGACCCATCCATCGGAGCTGATCGAGCGTGGTCAAAGCTTCGATGCTGGGGATGTTGGCCTGCGCAGGAACACTGATGTTGGTGCGCCTATCCTGCCAGTGAATTTGCAGGACCTTGCAGAGGCAGCGTTGGTGGTACCCCTCTAGTGCTTGAGGTGCCTGCTGTACATGGTCCATGTCTGTGAGGCATACAGCAGGGTGGGTATCACTGCTGCTCTGTAGACCATGAGCTTAGTGCTGAGTTTGAGGTCCTGGTCTTCAAACACTCCCTCAGGCGACTGAAGGCGGTGCTGGACTTTGTCGTCGACGTCTGCCCTTGTTGGCGGTAGACTCCCGAGGTATGGAAAGTGGTCCATGTTGTCCAAGGCCTTGTCATGGATTTTGATAACCGGGGGCAGTACTATGTGTCTTACGGATGTTTAGTGTAAGGCTCATGCTCTCGTACGCTTTGGTGAAGGTGTTGACGATAGTTTGGAGTTCGACCCCCCCCCCCCCCCCCCCCCCCCCCCCCCGAGTGAGCGCAGACACAAGCGTCTTCTGCATACTGTAATTCGATGACAGGATGGGAGGACCTGCTGTCTGCCACAGGGAAAGTCATCACAAGAATCCTCCTCGATCACCTTCTCCCAGTGGCCAAAGTGCTCCTCCCAGAGCCGCAATGCAGATTCCGCCCACTAAGGGGCACAATGGACATGATCGTCACCGCACGTCAATTACAAGAGAAATGCAGGGATCAGCACCAACCGCTGTACATGGCCGCCTTTGATCTCGCAAAGGCCTTTGACCCTGTCAACCGTGAGGGATTATGGAGTGTCCTCCTCAAATTCAGCTGCCCTCAAGTTTGTCACCATCCTCTGCCTGCTTCACGCGACATGCAAGCAGTGATCCTGACCAACGGCTCCACCACAGACCCAATTCACGTACAAACCGGGGTCAAGCAAGGCTGTGTCATCGCAGCAACGCTCTTCTCGATCTTCCTTGCTGCAATGCTCCATCTCGCCCTCAGTAAGCTCCCCACTGGAGTGGAGCTAATTTACAGAACAAACGGGAAACTGTTCAACCTCCATCCAGATCCAAGGTCGTCCCATCCTCTGTCGTCTAACTACTGTGCTGTAACCATTCTATGATTCTAAGGTGGTTTGGCAGAGCAGTCGCCGAACCCTCATTTGGTTCCCCACTGCAGAGGAGACTGCACTGTGATCAGTGAATAGTTTTAGATTGGAGAAATTACATGGAAGGAGTGTTTGGAGCCCTGGGCAATGGTGAGCGGAAGAGAATGGGCAGATGTCTCTTGCTCTTTGCTTTCCTGGGGCTAAATTGGAAATTGTCTTTTCAGAGGCCTCTACTCACTAATACTTAATTTTGTTTAGCTGATTGTCAAATTGTGACAAGACTACAAATGGAGCTTGTGGAGTGGCTGCTATATACTGTACATCAATCTGGTATGAGATTAATTTTTGTTGAGCAGTTTTCAGCTGTTTGTTCAAATAGTACAATCATTTAAATTGCTGGTAATTATTCAATCTACTTGTTTTGCTGAGATCTGAAGTATTTGTACTGCGCATTGTGCCTGTATGTGTTTAAATTCGGTGGGTTCTTGATTGCTCGATGAGAAGTCATTTTGAAGCAAGAGTTCCTGCAGATGAACCCGGCCATGTGCTCGGATTGGTATCGCCAGTGGCAGCTGTATTCTTCGTATCTCCCATCCAAAGATACCTGCTTCGTATCTCCCATCCAAAGATGCCTGCTCGCTTATTAACCAGGAGGCTCCAACTGCTTGAGCCGGGCCATGAAAAATGCTGCAATTGTCTGACTCGTTCCTCATCTTCCAGTTTCACCCTGTAAATTGCCATTCAGGTTGCAGCAACAGACACACTTTTTTAGAACTGAGTTACAAATATTGTTGGCTTGTTTAGATATTCTCTTTTTTAATAACGGGGCTGAAATGCATAGGTGCCTTTATAAAATTTGCAAATGTACTTCAGTTGAAAGACAGACTTGCATTTCTATAGCGCCTTTCACGACCACCGGACGTCCCAAAGTACTTTACAGCCAATGAAGTACTTTTTGAAGTGTAGTCACTGTTTGCCCCAGAACACCGGGGATAACTCCCCTGCTCCTCTTCGAAATAGTGTTATAGGATCTTTTACGTCCACCTGAGAGTGCAGACAGGGCCTTGGTTTAATGGCACCTCGGACAGTGCAGCACTCCCTCAGCACTGCACTGGAGTGTCAACCTAGGTTTTTTTGTGCTCAAGTCTCTGGAGTGGGACTTGAACCCACAACCTTCTGACTGAGGCAATGTGCTATGCACTGAGCCACAGCTGACACTTTATGAAGTGCAGCATTACAAATAAATTATTTCATTAATTTCTTTTGGTGCCACAAGGATTTTGTGCTCTGTTGCTTTGTGTGGGATAAGACGGTGACAGTTCTGGGATGAATTGATGTTGAGGCTCCTGATTTATACAAGGGAAACTCGCTTTACTGGCACCTAAATAACAAGAAATCTCTTAACCGGCAAAATTCAAGAGTAGGTTCAGGTAAGTTTTACTTCATATTAGTGGCCGTTCCTGGATCTGTGGCCGTGTAACCGGGGTTCCTGCACCTGTTGCTAAGCAACAGGGAAGCCTGGATTTGTTGCTGTGTACGGGGCTCTGGTACCTTTTACTATACCTCTCTGTAATCCGGACTCTTGGATAAACCAGCACCACGCCGGTCCCGTCGGTGCCGGATAAGAGTTTCCTGTAGTTTGCTTCTTTCTTGACTACCTCAGCCAAAAGTAGCCTGGTTTACTTGCTCAAATTTCAGGTACATTACTGTAACATGACTGGTATTGCATGATGGTGACCTGTGCTCGCTCTGCCTTGCCCACATCAGTCTGTGTTGTACTGTGACTGTTGGCCTTTATATTGGTCGAGCTGAATTTGCATGGCTAGATATGACTGGGGGTGGAGCGGAAAGGGCTTCTTTGTCGTCATTTCATTTAATTATTTGGAAAGGATGTTTTGCCACGGGCCAATATGAATTTGTAGTATTCATATTAAATTAGTTGACATCCAAATCGCAACAATTGTACATGACTGACGCTCGCTCTCGTGCTCCTCCACCTCCACCAAAAATATTATCCAAAAACAATTCTAACCTAATGAGGACCAAAAGTATAACTTAAAGAAATCCAAATGGCCCATATTTTGCAGTATCGCTGACCTCTAAATCAGCAAAAGCACGTCATAGTTCAGGCTAAATTATTCATTTACATTTATTACAAGTACAATTTTTAAACAGCAGATGAATTGGAAAATACAGGAAACTTTCGATTAACCGGCCCCTAAATAACCGGAACGCTCTCCACCGGCAAAATTCAGGAGTTGGTTCAAGTAACTTTTTTTTAACTTTTACTTCATTTGTTGCTGTGCCAGGGTGTAGCTGAAGCTGTTGCTAAGCTACAAAGACGCTTGCAACTTGTGCCGATTGTTTTGAAGCACAGGGTTTATTGCTTTATATGGAGCTCTGAGCTCCGTATCTTTTACTATAGCGTTCGGTTATCTGGAATTGTTGATGAACCAGCACCACGTCGGTCCCGTCTGTGCCGGATACCAGAAAGCTTCCTGTAAGTAACAAATATGGTAGTTTCAGCAACACGTTAAATTGTTACCTTCAATCAACCTAACCAATACAAAGGAGTGGAAGTCTATAAAGCTCTGGTTTGACCACCTGGACACTGCGCTCAGTCCTGGGCCCTGCTCCTCGGGAAGGAGGTATTGACCTCTGAGGTGCAGCACAGGTTCACCAGAATGATACTGGGACTAAAAGGTTTAAATTATGAGGGCGGACTGTATAGACATTGGCTTGTATTCCCTTGAGTTTAGAAGATGATCTAATTGAGATGTTTAAGATGATTATTTGGTTTGATTAAGGTAGGTAGAGAGAAACTATTTCCCTTGGTGGGAGAGTCCAGAAGGGGCATAGCCTTTAAATTCGAGCGTGACCGCTCTTTTGGGGGGGGGGGGGGGGGGGGGAGAATGGGATATGTCAGGAAGCCCTTCTTCCCACAGGATAATGGAAATCTAGAAAATTCTCCCTCAATAGCTGAGGCTGGGGGTCAATTGAAAAATTCAAAACTGAGAAAGATATGTTGGGTATGAGTGTTAAGGGATATGGAGTTGAGGTATAGATCAGCCATGATCTAATCGAATGGCAGAACAGGCTCTAGGGGCTGAATGGCCTCCTCCTTAAGATCCTTGGTTGCTTTTGGGATGCAGTAAACTGAATTTTAATGAAGTAAAATCTGTCTCTAAGCACAAAGTCCCTTGCTGCAGTGACTTAGACCTGCAGCTTCGAAAGGAACTCTCTGCCTTTTGTAGATATGCCTAGTCTGGACACCATGCTTGTACCACAGGACTGAAGTCTTTTTCCTCAATTGAGCAAGTTTCCTCCAAGGCACAGATCCTTTCTCAATAAGCAAGTAAACGAGTTTATAACCAATTGCATCTTCAGGGGAGGTCGAAAATGAATTGCTGCCAGCGTTTAACACCTAGATGGATGGTGACTCTTGCACTTTGCTTGGTATAACACAATTAACTGGTCTATACTTTGACCCGCTGTTGTATAATGGGATACTGGGGCTTCAAATCATCTCTGCACTCCCAAGCTACAGAAATAATAACTTCTGCCCCCAGGAAAATGCTAGATAGGTTCATTGTAAAAATCCTAGGGTATTGGCTGAGCTGAAATTCCTTTAAAAAAGTATAATCGAAGGTGAAATTCAATTTGTTTCGCCTGTCTTTTGGAAGTAAAACCAGGGATAAGCTTGCCAAAATCGAGTCATGGTCTCTGTTAAGTATGTGTATTGTATTGAACAATTAACACAAAGACTTAAACGTATAACTCAAACAGGACTTTACTGGTTGGAGGTAGGGACTATACATAGGTCTTTACTTCATGCCCACAGGCGGGAACTGAGGGGGATCAGTACCCACAGTACTATTTATACCCCTATGGCCAGGAGTGGTACTGCGTATCACTATGCCCAACAAGTAGTGCAGTCCTGTCCATAGGTTCAAAGTAGCACACATATTACATACACAACATTCCTCCCTTCCTAGCTTTACAGTCATCTCCCCATTTAACATAACGTAATAACATATATACATATATAACTTCAGGTTTACATAACAGAATAACATAGATACATAGATAACTTCATGTCAAAACAGATCACAGATTCAGTCTCTGCGGAAAACAGTTCACAGATTCAATCTCTGTGGTGTAGTTGGTTCACGTTGCTGGAGTGACTCATTCAATAGTCCTTCCATGGATTTAACAGTTTGAACTTCCGAACTGAATTGGCTCCGTTCGGAGGGACCACATGTGTGATCTGGTAGAGGTGATAATGGTTCAGATGGGTCATCTTCTGTTTCTACTTTTCCTTTTCTGCTTCTTGGAGACTCTCTGGGCTCCATTGTCAGCTGCCACAGCTGCCAGCTGCATGCGCAGTTCCTCCTCTTCCTCCTGTTTCCGTCGTAGAGCCAGCTTCTCCCGATGTTCCGTAGACTTTTGGTGCTCCTCCATGATTTCTGCACTTTGGGAGTCGAAGTTACAAGCTGGGCAGGACAGGACATCGTAATATTCGGTGTCGTCCTGAGCTAGACCAGCGAGAGGGTCGTCTATTTCCTCCATACCCAGCTGGACGTTAGCCAGCTCTTGTTCCAAATCCAGACATCTTTCCTGAAGAGACTTCTTCATGTGTACCTCTGCATCCAGCTTTTTCTGGGCTTTCAGCAAGTCGTTTACTAGTGACCTCATTTGTGATTTTAATACTTCAACTTCCTTTGGAGATTGATTGATCGGACTATGCAATCCCTCTACCGGAGCAGCTGTTTCAGCGGTCTGTTGTTCTACGTTGACGTGAGTCAGCGTACTTTTGGCATTCAAGGGCTGCTCTGTTGCAGTCATCTCAGTCTGTGTTGCCACCTCAGCTCTTCCAATAACCTTTGAGAGCTCCGAACCCCTTTCGTTTGAATATTGAAGTTCATGTTCAAGTTTTTCCCATTTCAGAGTCCTGTCCTTCAGCATATGCAGGAGTTGGCTGACCGTTAACTCCTCTGACATCAGACGTTTTGTGTGCTCCTGCTCCATTTTCTCCATCAGCTGCTTCTGTTGTCTTTCCAGATTCTCCAACTCTATATCAAAGAACTCTTTCGTTGCATTCAACTCTTGCTCAAAACGGCGAAGCATTTGTTCTAATTGCTGTTGTAGTTTGAAATGGAGTTGAGTTCGAGCCCGGTGTCCCTCAGAAATGGGCACATCAGTAGACTTGCCAGACTCAGAATCCACAGTTAAACTATGTTGTTGTTGCTCAGTGGAATTCTGTGCTGAAACTTTGTCTTTTGCACCTGAGTTGGGCTTACCATCATCCGTTCCAGAGTCTGGGCCGACTATCTTCACCGAGTTCTCACTCGTTATTGTTTGTAGGAAATGCCAGTCCATATTCATTTTCCTAATCCACTCCCGTCCTAGTAGTGGAGGACCTCCTTCAGATATCACATATAAGTCCATTATTTGACTGTCTTCGCCCTTGTGGGCCACTGCAACCTCTATTTTCCCGATGGGGTACACTCTTTGCCCCGTGTATGTTTTCAATATAATCCCCGTATCCTGTAGGGGAATATGTTGGAATAACTTTCCGTAATCTTTCTTATTTATGACCGTCAATGCCGATCCAGTGTCCAATTCCAGTTTTACTTGGACTCCTTCTATCTGAAGTGACCCAAATTGTCTGGAGGTCTGCACCCTTACCAGCGTTGAGTACTCTTAAGCTAGCCAGTTCATTACAGCTTAAGCTAGCCAGTTCATTACTGCTAGCGTCTGAATCGGACTCCTGTTCGGTCACCTTGTGTACCTTTGCGTATTTTCCTTGCGGTGACTTCTTGTTGCTGGTCGTCTTCCCTGACCTGCATACTCTAGCTATATGTCCAAGCCTACCACAAGTTCTACATTCTTGGTTTTTAAACCAACACTGGTTCTGATCATGCGTTGTCTTTCCACAACGATAACATTTGCCAGAACTCTCACCCAATTTGTGTGCACTGAGCTCCGGTGACCGTAGCTGCATTACTGCCGTGCCTCTCGCTGCGGCTTCGTGTGCTGCTGCCATAGTGACCGCCTTCTCAAGCGTCAGCTCATTCTCCTCGAGCAGTCGCTTTTGTGTATCCTGTTTAAATAAACCACACACAAATTTGTCTCGAAGTGCCTCTGTCAGTCCCGTTCCAAACTGGCAATATTTCGCTAATTTACGCAATTCCAGCAAATAATCAGCATTGCTTTCATGCTGTAGCTGCCTTCTGTCGTAAAATTTAAATCGTTCCGCTAGCATCAGCGGCGTGGGGTTTAGATGATCTTTCAGGACAGTAACAATCTCATCGAACGTCTTATCCGCTGGTTCATCTGGTGATAACAGGTGTTTCAATTGCCCGTATGTCTTCGCACCCATTAAATTTAACAATGTTAGTGCTTTATCAGCCTCACGAATTTTATTGGCCTTACAATAATTTTTTAACTCGTTCAACATATATGGCCCAATCTTCGATGTCACTATCAAAGTTGCTAATATTCCCGTGTTTAGGCATTGTAGTACTTTATCAGATTTGCAATTTCTCTTTTTTTTACTGTTATCCAAGATGGCGGCTTCCCGCTCTTGCCGTCGTCCTCCGCCCACAAAATGGCGGTTTTCCCGCTTCTGCCTTCTTCCCCAGCGGTTTTCCCGCGAAAAATGGCGGCTTTCCCGCGCTTCTCGTCGCTGACTTTCAGCCCGACTGCGGCTCTTATCTCCTGTGCGATCGCTGGTGCGCCGCCCGCCCGAAACGGTTCTCAGCCCTTATCACCGGTGCGATCGCTGGCCCGCTAATCGCCTCTCGCTTGAAGCGGCTCCCGGCCTCTGGCTCACCCGCTCGGCGGCTCTTGCTCCCTCCCGGGCTCTGGCTTACCCGCTCGCGCCCTCCCGGGCTCTGGCTTACCCACGAGGTTATGGAGGCTTCAGGGTCCTAATGCCTGTCGCTTCCAGTCGCTGGAAGCTGTCAGGATTTCTGCTGCCCTTCAGGTTTTCAGTGGGGTGTTGAGGATTGGAACCTCTCTTCAACGTCCTGTCTTTGGACGAAGCCGCCTGGAATAACTGCCGCAGGGTTCGAACCGACTCGTCGCCAGTGTTAAGTATGTGTATTGTATTGAACAATTAACACAAAGACTTAAACGTATAACTCAAACAGGACTTTACTGGTTGGAGGTAGGGACTATACATAGGTCTTTACTTCATGCCCACAGGCGGGAACTGAGGGGGATCAGTACCCACAGTACTATTTATACCCCTATGGCCAGGAGTGGTACTGCGTATCACTACGCCCAACAAGTAGTGCAGTCCTGTCCATAGGTTCAAAGTAGCACACATATTACATACACAACAGTCTCCTATGCCAAATCAGCACCCGAAGTGCCGCCATATTTGATTGGTGACTTCATTGTCCCACTTGGCTGTCTGAGGATGTTTTTGGTGGGTTGGAGGGAGGGAGGGCAGCAACCAATCAGAATATTTATACTAGCGTCCTGCATCTGTTTAAGACCCTTGAGAGGTATTAGTGTGTGTGGCAGCATTGAAGCTGTTCATTCTTTGGTCCATCCAGCAAATCCGGGTGGGAACAGGCAGCAGTATTACAAGGATCCTCGCCTCCATTCAGGCAAGTCTCTGGTTAGTCTCTGTAGGTTTCTGCTTTGCGCTCGAGCAATTGCTCTGGCTTTTCTTTTGTGTTGACCAGCCTTTGAGGGGCTACAGTCTTTGTGAGGATTGGCTTCAGCACCGTCTTGGAAGGTGGCTATGGTGCTTGGTCTGCCTTCGGGCTGGAACAGCAAGGAGGGCAGAGAATAGGCCTACATTCTCGAGTTTAGAAGAATGAGGGGCGATCTCATTGAAAGATTAAAAAAATTCTCAGGGCTTCACTGGATAGATGCTGAGAGGTTGTTTCCCCTGGCTGGAGAGTCTAGAACTAGGGGGCAATAGTCTCAGGATAAAGGGTCGGCCATTTAGGGTTGAGATGAGGAGGAATTTCGTCACTGAGGGTGGTGAATCTTTGGAATTCTCTACCCCAGAGGGCTGTGGAGGCTCAGTCGTTGAGTATATTCAAGACCGAGATCGATTTAGATTTTTGGGCACTGAGAAACAAGGGATATGGGGATCGGGCGGGAAAGTGGAGTTGAGGTCTAAGATCAGCCATAATCTTGAATGGCGGAGCAGGTTCAAGGGACTGAATGGCCGACTCCTGTTCCTAATTCTTGTGTTCTTGGAGTGAAGGAGGCCTTAAGTCATGTCCGTCTTCAGGAAGTGTATACCTTGCCTGAGGGAGGAGCATTATGTCAGGTGCAGTGTTCCCTGCTATGTTCTGCGCGGTCCCTTTAACTTTCTGCACACGCGCGGTATCTACAATGGAGAAGCCGGTGAGGGGCCCATGCGGGACCTTTCCCATCACTGCGTGGCCGCACAGCTTCGAGGGAACTTTGGTCAGGTGCCTCTGCCTTAGGGAGGGACTGACAGAGCTGCATCACCTGTTGCAGCAACAACTGGACCCCAGCGTCCCTGCATGCGCAGTATTGCCTGTGGCTGTTGCATTCACTCTTGCTCAACTTTTATGCTTGTGCGTCATTCCAGACTGCAACAATTGATGTAAGCAGTATAAGTCGGTTTGCTGTGCACCATTCCATCTGGGAGGTCACCGATGCACACTCTCGCTCATGGCAAGATTTACTCTTCTGGAGGCTAAGGAAAGAGCTGTGAGGTTTTCCGAATGGCTGGACTTCCTCTGGTGCAGGGGACCATAGATTGCACCCACCTATCCCGGTGTGCTCCCCATGGAATAACCAGCCATGTACTACAACGGGAAGCGCGTCCATTTCTTGAATCGTGTGAGCGTGTGTGTGCATTTGCCTATTTTGGTGTTCCTACGAGGTGGTTCCCCAGTGGCGATAGCAAGGGAGTGCATGAGATGGCCGGAGCTCTGGCCTTGGAGGAGCTGCCTGCGGATTGCAGTGTCTCGGTGCCAGCTGGAGCTGTCTGGCACCAACAAAGGGACCAGTTGAGAGGCCAGTGGCAAAGCAGGCATGCTGCCCTGGTCCTCGAGAGGACCGCATGTGCCTCTCCCAGGACGCCAGTGCCACACCCATGGGGGCGGCGTCTCTGCACTCCCACATGCGCTGCACCATAACGTGCCGGAGTGATGTGACGTACTCCAATCCTCCACGCTCTCCTTCGTGCTTTGTTATCCAGAGGAGATGCTGGACTCGAGCCAAGATGGCAGCCTGGGCTCCCAGCAAAGCTGCCTGCCTGCGCGCTCCGCTCTGCGCTGCTGAAGGTTGGCTTTTCAGTCAAAGGGTCGGTGACGAGAGGGCTCAGATTTAAGGCTATTGGCAAAAGAACCAGAGGTGACATGAGAAACTTTTTTTATTTATAAAACGATTGGTTAGGATTTGGAATGCACTGCCTGATGTTGCAAGGGGGGGTTGAGTAAGGCAGTCCTGCTACAACTGTACAGGGTATTGGTGAGACCATACAGTTTTGGTCTCCTTATTTAAGGAAGGATATAATTGCATTGGAGGCAGTTCAGAGAAGGTTCACGGGGTTAATTCCTGAGATGAAGGGGTTGACTTAGAAAGTTTGAGCAGGTTGGGCCTATATTCATTGGAGTTTAGAAGAATGAGGAGAGGTGATCTTATTGAAACCCAAGATACTGAGGGGGCTTGACAGGGTGGATGCAGAGAGGCTGTTTTCCCCTTATGGGGGAATCTAGAACTAGGGGGCATAGTTTCAGAATAAAGGGTCACCCATTTAAAATTGATGAAGAGGAATTTCCCCAGAGAGCTGTGGAGGCTGGGTCATTGAATATATTTAAGGTGGAGATAGACAGGTATTTTGAACAATAAGGGAGTGAAGGGTTATGGGGCGAGGGCAGGGAAATGGAGCTGAGCCCAAGATCAGATCAGCCGTGATCTCATTAAATGGCGGAGCAGGCTCGAGGAGCCAAATGGCTTCCTCCTCATTTGTTATGTTCTTCTATACAGTTGGATAAATACTTGGAGGAAAGATTGCAGGACTATGGGGAAAGAGCAGGGGAGTGGGACTAACTGGATTGATCTTTTAGAAAAGATTCATTACAGCAAACTATACGTTAACGGTCTGGAACATGAATATCATTTGGGGCAGATGTTTTCCACTGAATGCAAGGCCTCTGTTCTGACTGCACGTAGCCATTGATGTCCTAAGGAAGCACTCCGATTCCTTGGAACAAACTCTAATGGAACACTCCAATGATTATGCACGCCTCATGAGCTGATATGTTTTTTTTTTAAAGTTTATGCCACAGTTACAACCTAATCTTAGTTTTTGCCGTTTTAATGGTAATATTTCCGTTACTTGGGTGTTGTCTATTTACCCTCCCTTCTGCAACTTCCAGTAGCAGGGAAAGTAGCTGCTGGGTGAGCCTTGTGTTTTTGCTCAGCACAGATGTTTTTGTTTCCTGCCTGTGTACATTTTTTAAATTGAAGAGTTGATTACAGAATGTAATTGCTGTGAAAACTATTAGAAACAGACATGAGAATTAGGAGCAGGAGTCGGCCATTCGGCCCCTCGAGCCTGCTCCGCCATTCAATAAGATCATGGCTGACCTTCGACCCAACTCCCTTTCCTGCACTATCCCCATATCCCTTGATTCCCTTAATATTCAAAAATCTATCGATCTCTGTCTTGAATATACTCAACGACTGAGCCTCCACAGCCCTCTGGGGTAGAGAATTCCAAAGATTCACCACCTTTTTATAAAAATCCAGGGAATTGTGAGTTTTAGAACCTGTTGAGCAAGAGTCTTAGCAGCTGGAATGCCTGAATCCATCTTGCTGTAGTGCCTGTTTCTGTTAACTGGCTACTGTATGGCAAGAGTGTTTACAGTATGTAAGCTGATGCCTTGTTTATTAGAATGGTTTATAGCAAATCAGCATTGTAGACTTAATACAGTGCGTGTAATCTAATCTTCACGTTGGTTAGATCGTTATCCTCCTGTATCACATGACTGTTACCAAGTAACCAAGAGTACTGAATTAATGTACTGTAAAATTTAGTAGACTCTGGGACATTTACCGAACTGAAAATAAGTCTGTAGACTCTAACATAGGAATGTACAAGACTGATTTGTGGGCAAAACAGTAAATAACACTTTTTTTTATCAGTTCAAACTGTGTGTGTGTGGTTTGAAGTACATTGCAAGATAAATTGACCTGTACTTGTTGGCCATTTCTGTCCCAGGTAGACATGTTACAAATTACCTGTACCTAACTTTCAAATGTGAAAGATCAGTAATTGTGAAAAAAGTGAACTTTTTGAGGACAGTTGCCATCATTTTGAAAAGCTTGACTTGTAATTTAATTTCAAAAACAAACAATAGCTTTCTTTTTATATTAATTTATACTTTGGAATCAAAAGCATACTTTCTAAATTTGCAGATGACACAAAATTGGGGGGGGGGGGGGGGGGATAGTGAATACTGAGGAGGACTGCAACATGTTACAGGAGGACTTGCCGAATGGGCATGTAATTGGCAAATGAAGTCCAACACAGATAAATGTGAGATTACATTTTGGTAGGAAGAATAGGGAGGTCACTTATTACTTGGAAGGTGCGAGTCTAGGTGGGGTAGAGGAACAAAGGGATCTCGGAATACAAATACACAAATCACTAAAAGTTGCGACACAGGTCAACAAGGCCATAAAAAAAGCAAACCAAACACTAGGGTTTATTTCTAGAGGGATAGAATTGAAAAGTAGGGAAGTTATGCTAAACCTGTATCGAACCTTGGTTAGACCGCACTTGGAGTACTGCGTACAGTTCTGGTTGCTATATTATAAAGGATATAGAGGCACTGGAGAGGGTGCAGAGAAGATTTACAAGGATGATACCAGAAATGCGAGGGTATACATATCAGGAAAGGATGAACAGGCTGGGTCTCTTTTCTCCTGAAAAAAGGCTGAGGGGTGACCTAATAGAGGTCTTTAAAATTATGAAAGGTTTTGATAGAGTGGATACAGAGAGAATGTTTCCACTTGTGGGGAAGAGCAAAGCTAGAGGCCATCAATATAAGATAGTCACCAAGAAATCCAATAGGGAATTCAGAAGAAACTTCTTTACCCAGAGAGTGGTGAGAATGTGGAACTCGCTGCCACAGGGAGTGGTTGAAGCGAATAGTATCGATGCATTTAAGGGGAGACTAGACATGTATGAGGGAAAAGGGAACAGAGGGTTATGCTGATAGATTGAGATGAGGAAAGACGGGAGGAGGCTCGAGTGGAGCATAAACGCCGGCATGGACTGGTTGGGCCGACTGGCCTGTTTCTGTGCCGTATATCCTGTGTAATGTAATTCCCTTTTCCCTTCTCCCCATCCCTTTTTGTTTTCTTCCCCCCCCCCCCCCCCCCCCAACCTGTCAATTTGTAATCTTTAGCCCATGTTTTATAGAAACCCCACACACAATGGTTATAGTGTTGGTAAATCTGCTTCTTGCATGCATTGTAAACAGGCAATCCATTGTTCAGTAACTTAATGCAATCACATTGGCTCATATCCCTGCTTATAAGCTTTGCTTACAGAAGTTGCCAGTAAACGTTTCTCATGAAGTGCAGTGGGGGCAACTGAAACAGCTTTTTGTCCAAGATGTTTAGAAGTTGCTGTCCTTGTGCTCTTCTACAGCAGGAAACGCAATACCCCATACTTTTCGTATTGCTCTATAATGGCCCGGATTTTGCGGTAGGAATAAGGGCGGGGCTGTCGGCACTCACTGTTATTATGGAGTAAATCGGACAGCAACTTCTGGCGTCGCACATGCGCAGTTAAACACCGAAATCTGGACGTTGCTGTCAGTTACCCAGTTCCTCCACAAGCTGCGCTACACTGGTTCCTCGCCGAGGGACTCTGCATTCAAACACATGGAAGGGTGTGAAGTTGCTGCACTTGCCCACCAATGTTCCCGTTAAGCTGCCCGGCCATGCAGCGGTCTGGAGGTCCCGCGCAGGCCGCTTGCTGGCTTTACAATGGGGGAAAAACCGTGCATGCGCAGAAATTCGAATTGCAGCCCTTGAAGGCGCACCCAAAAAAAAAATTAGAAGGAACAAGGTTACTCACTAAACACGCCAGCAAACATTTGGGCTTGTCCATTCAACTGTAAGTGAATTAATGGTGTGGTTAAGTCTTAATTACTGTCAAATAACCTCTCTGGCACTGAATAAACTTTTACAAGTCTCTCTCTCTCTCTCTCTTCTCCCCCCCCCCCCCCCCCCCCTCTCTTAATCACATCTTTCTTTCCCCGTCTCTTTCGCTTTCTGTGCATGATTTTACATTGAATTAAATCGTCTCACTGACACTTCCTGCTTTAGACACTCTGCGAGTCTCAGTAAGGATTCGTCAATCTGGTTGGTTGAGAAGATGGGTTGTTGCTTGTCCTGTTCACTCATGTGCATATGTGCGCGCGCATGCAGACCGCAGCACCCCTGTAGAGGGCGCCTCACTGTTTTGTCTCCTGATGACAGTAAGTTGCTGCGCAAAAGCCCGGGGGCAGCCGGAAGCGCAATAAACGGCGAGTGTCGCTCCTTCACCACTGACTACAGATATTGGCCTGGATTTTTGCAATGTTAAAGTTGCAGTGAAATTGCATGCATGAACTAAAGCTGCTTTAAATTTGCCTATGACCCTACATGACCACAACTTGAATTTTATATTCGTGCTACTGATTCCCTGAAGTGCGGTGAGCCACCTTCTTGGACCGCTGCAGTCCGTGTGGTGAAGGTGCTCCCACAGTGCTGTTAGGGAGGGAGTTCCAGGATTTTGACCCAGCGACGATGATATGTTTCCAAGTCAGGATGATGTGTGACTTTGGAGGGGAATTGGAGGTGGTGGTGTTCCCATGCACCTGCTGCCCTTGTCCTTCTAGGTGGTAGAGGTCGGGGGTTTGAGGGGTGCTGCCGAAGATGTAAATTTAAATATCTGGAATGGTTGACTTGTTTATAATTTGTTTCCCTGGATCAGTGTCTGCTCCTAGGCCCCTGCCCATCTGATAGAATCAGGGGAAGGGGGGAATTGGAAGAGAAGTGGCGTACAGGCTAATGGGAAGAATACGTCAACTGATCACTCTTGAGGTTAACCAGTCTAATGAGTCTCGTGTCTTCACAATGAATTTTACTAGTAACTATATTTTGGACAAGGGAGCTTGTTTAGCTCCTATCTGTATTTCCCAGGCAGGGGAGGGGTTAAGTTTTTTTGGGTAACAACTTGGGTCCAATAGCTTTAAAATATTGAATGTGCTTCCCGTCAAGTGTTCTTGTCTGTTCATTCTTTTTGAAAAGTAGTAGTGATTACTGTTTTTAAAGCAATTTATTATTTTGAATGTTTAAAGGGCATCTTTGCAGCTGGGATTGAGTACCACCCAGGTAAAGTAGTAAAACTGGTCTCTCTCTCTCTTCCAGAAATCTTGTGTATCTCAAAGACATCTGACAATCTCACAGACTGCACTATATACGACGAGTCTTCAATGTGTGAAGGTAAGACGCGCCATGGCTGCTTTTGCACAAGGTTGAGATGTGCGTTAGTAATGCTGGTCCCAGAACTGCAGATCTCTCGCCGCTAACTGCAAGCGGGAATGTAAAAAAACTGGTGCACTTCTCCCAAGTACTTCAGAAAAAATCCTGACCACCATTCAGAATTTACACCTGTCTTCTAACCGATTTGAATGGGGGTGGGGGAAAGCTCATGGAAAATAGTGCTTGGTTCAGACTAGCCCTGAAAGAGATCCCATTCACATTTTGGGTTCTGGCTGAGCCTGGAATCTGAATGTGTCCTGGTGTTGCACATTTAAATTAAAAAGGAACAATTATTTTAGCACCAGTCAGAGAAATGCTACCTGCATTCAATCTCGGTGCGAGTTCTCTCATAATTCTAACAATCATTACAATTGTGAACCATTGGATGATCCTGGTACAGGAAACTTTGTTATATCCGGCACCGACAGATCAGCAACAGCTCGGTCCTATCAAAACTGCCGGGCATACGGAGATTTTCATCTCCATATCTGACAACAAACACTGTTTTGAAGCTGTTGCTAAGCAACAGTCGGCCCGTACCTTGGAAGCGTCTCTGTAGCTTAGCAACAGCTTCAGAGACTTTCCAAAGCCTGACTGTTGGGGGGTGGGGGGGGTGAAGCCACGGGAAGGAAAACAACCACGGCTCCTGATTTCTGCCGGTAGATCGAGGTTTCCAGCCATACAACCTCCGGATAAACCAAAGTCTCCTGTATTCTACCTGTGGGTTTATTCCTCACTTTTTTATTTTTTCCTTCAAAGACTATTACGTTTCCATATCTAGGCTAATGGCGTGATTATTTGCAGCTTTAAATAATCACATGTACCTGGATAGCTGTGACCTTTCCTTGTGTATTACTGTTGAGGTACAGGCGCCAAACTTGGGTTACATAGAATGTCCTTTCTTGCACACCGTACTGGGGGGGCCGACTCTAGGTTGTGGGATTCCAGCTATCTATACCCCATTCTTGGGGGCTGTAGAAGGGGCATTTTGCTATTTGGATTGGATTAAGTTTAGTGCTGGATTGGTAGGGAAGAATGATCTGCAAACCAGCTCGCTGCACTGTACAATTTCCCCTGCTCAAGTCTGGCCGCTGGCACAGTCTGGCTGCAACACTGTGAACTGTTTCATCTCGCATCGTCTCTCTTTTCTAAAAGCTGTAAAGGAGAACACATATTTTGGCCTGTTGTATTCAACCGAGAAATACCAAAAAAAAAACCTCTGCCTAGCATAAAGGTTTGAAGTTGCCAGGACTGGGGCACAATGACTGACTGACTGTCGTAAGTGTCTTATCTGCTTTTCTTGGAGTGTGTTTCGCAGCAGAAATTAATTGAAAAGCTGACCACAGTGTGTGCTCATGGCAAATGTTCTGGGGTCAGCAGAGACCTTGAGAATTGGAGAGGAGAGTCTCTCTATCTATTTGCCATTCATTAAGCTAACATTTACCGCACCTTTTTCTTCAGCATTCTGCTTCCATTGTTCATCTTGGAGCTAACAGTGACTTTACAAAAATCCCTTTGTGGACCCGTGCATTCGTGCAGTTGCTCTTGTGCGGCAGACGCTGTTGATTCTTGGCATCGGTTGAAGAAAACTAACAATTTGCGTGGGGAAATTTGTCTCTTTTTTTCACTCATCTAACTAAACCAATATCCTACTTGTACTCTTCTGCCTCTCTGCTCCCGTTGTCCATTTTTGGAAGAGAGATCAACTTTGAGGCTAGTTTTCGGCCAAACAGATAATCTAAGTCCCAAAGGTTACATTTTTGTTCTCTCTGCATCCAAGTGCGGCTGATGAGAATCCTCCGAGCTTCCAGGGTGCTTGGCCGAGTAAACTCCTCAACAGTTGAAGTATAAATTTTATAACCCTAAAGAAAGACTTGCATTTATATAGCACCTTTTGCAACCACAGAAATTAGTGCTTTACAGCCAAAGTACTTTTTGAAGTGTGGTCACTGTTGTAATGTAGGAAACGCTGCAGCCAATTTGCACACAGCAAGCTCCCACAAACAGCAATCTGATAATGACCAGATAATCTGTTTGATTTGAGGGATAAATACTGGCCCAGGACACCGGGGATAACTCCCCTGCTCCTCTTCGAAATAGTGCCACGGGATTTTTTTGTCTACCTGAGAACAGACGGGGCCTCGCTTTTTAACGTCCCATCTGAAAGACGGCACCTCCGACAGTGCAGCACTCCCTCAGCACTGCACTGGGAGTGTCCGCCTAGATTTTTTTTTTTGTGCTCCAGTCCTTGGAGTGGGTCTTGAACTCTCAACCTTCTGACCTCAGGCGAGAGATACCCACTGAGCCATGGCTGACACGGAAAGGGAGGGAGAAGAGCCAGGTGGATTGTCACTTCCTGTGCAACCAATGAGCGAATGTCCATCGGTGTAATTTGTGCCTTTTTTTTGTGCTTGCCACTTTAGAGACATTGTTTCTTTATAATTTTGAAGATAACCAACCTCGCTGCTTCCTTAATGCATAAAAAATGCACACGAGTGCCCCGTGACTGAACTAGCACTGCACAAGTTGCAAAAGGATTATAGTGTCCATGTGTCACAGGTTCCTAATACTTATTGCAGATCTGAGTTATCTGACCGCCCTGAACACACCCAGATGTTGCAATTCCAGAATTAGACCCTATCCTAAAATCTGTTGACTAATTTAGGGAGACTCTCGTTGATGTATGTTGAAAACACTCATCACTGACCAGATTTATTCTGCCTCATTGGCTCTTTTCAATCATCACAATGTGAATGGTGGTGTAACAGGATGGGTTTTAATAGCACTAATTCTAGCTCGGCTGCGATCTGTTTTCAAATGTCTTTCTCCGGTCTTCTTAGGCAGCCCCTCAGAACTGAGGATGACTTGCTTCCGCATTAAAAATGTGTTCTCAAGTGACTGATGAATCCAATGCGGGACCTACAGCCTTTGTCACCGGTGGGGCAGACAGTGGTTGAAGGGGCAGGTGGGTGGGGTGCTTGGGTTGACCTGCGCTTGGCTTCCACTTGCTCCCGGCGAAGTGACTCGGTGTTCGGCGTCTTCCCGGATGCTTCTCCTCCACTTTATGCGGTCTTGGGCCAGGGTTTCCCAGGTGTTGGTGGGGATGTTACACTTTTTCAAGGAGGCTTTGAGGGTGTCCTCTAAGTGTTTCCTCTGCCAACCTGGGGCGCTCTTGCCGTGTCAGAGCTCCGAGTAGACCGCTTGTTTTGGGAGTCTCGTATCGGGCATACGGACAATGTGACCTGTCCATCAGAGCTGATCGAGTGTGGTCAAAGCTTCGATGCTGGGTTGTTGGCCTGAGCGAGAACACTGACGTTGGTGCGTCTATCCTGCCAATGGATTTGCAGGATCTTGCGGAGGCAGCATTGGTGGTACCTCTCCAGTGCTTTGAGGTGCCTGCTGTACATGGTCCATGTCTCTGAGGCATACAACAGGGTGAGTATCACTGCTGCTCTGTAGACCATGAGGTCCTGGTCTTCAAACACACACTTCCTCAGGCGGTGTTGGACTTCGTCATCGACGTCTGCCCTTGTTGACAGTAGGCTCTCGAGGTATGGAAAGTGGTCCACGTTGTCCAAGGCCTTGTCATGGATTTTGATTATCGGGGGGGGCAGTAATGTGTGGCGGGGGCAGGTTGGTAGAGGACCTTTGTCTTATGGATGTTTAGTGTAAGGCCCATGCTCTTGTACGCTTCGGTGAAGGTGTTAACGATGGTTTGGAGTTCGACCTCCGAGTGTGCGCAGACGCAAGCGTCGTCTGCATACTATAATTCGACGACCGAGGAAGGGACGACCTTAGATCTGGACTGGAGTCGACGGAGGTTGAACAGTTCCTCAGTTGTTCTGTATTAGCTCCACTCCAGCGGGGAGCTTACGGAGGGTGAGCTGGAGCATTGCCGCAAGGTAGATCGAGAAGAGCGTTGCTGCGATGACACAGCCTTGCTTGACCCCGGTCCATACATGAATTGTGTCTGTGGTGGAACCGTTGCTCAGGATCACGGCTTGCCATGTACAGCGGTTGGTGCTGTTCCCTGCATGTCTCTTGTAATTGGCACGTGGTGACAATCCTGTCCATTGTGCCCCTTAGTGGGCGGAATCCACATTGCGACTCTGGGAGGCGCTCTTCAGCCACTGGGAGAAGGCGATTGAGGAGAATTCTTGCGTTGACAACAACTTTCCCTGTGGCAGACAGCAGGGAAACTCCTCTGCAATATTGTGGGCACACCAAATTGTGTTTTTTTTTAATTAAAAACCATTTTAGTTGTAAAGTTATTCATTTCAGATGAATAAATTAATTTGCCCTGTTTCCGCAGTAATTGGAATGGCTTGTAGAATTCCAGATGTAAAGCTGATGTTGACTGGATGAAGGTCTTGATTATGGTGGAGGAATGAAATACCTCCCAATATTTGCAGAGTAAAAGCCTATTGTAAATCAAACTCTTGATCATTAACCTATCTGATTTTTAAGGTTTATGTCAATTAAAACCACTATCTTCAAAAGGTGAATTCTGAAATTAAGGTAGAACCCTAAAATGTGATTGCCCTCCAGGTGAACAAAATGCTAAGTAAAAGTCTCCCGCCTCCCTCACCATAACCAGACTTGCACCACGTGACATTCCTTTTTTTTCCAAAGATAGCTTTTTTTTTCATATATTGCGCATGCCACCCCACCAATCTCTTTTTCCCCCCCCCCCCCCCCCCCCCCAACTGCTCCATGCATCAATTTCAACAGTCCCTGTTCTGTATCTACAAGTCACACCATGACTTTGCCCCTCCCTACTGAACCAAACTCCATCAGCCTCCTGTTTCAGGCATGTGTTCCACTCTCTTTACCTTCTGGCCTCCTTTTTGCATTTATTTTTAAAATTCTCATCCTTGTTTTCAAATCCCTCCATGGCCTCGCCCCTCCCCATCTCTGTTTAATCTCCTCCAGCCCCGCAACCCTCAGAGATATCTGCGCTTCTCCAATTCTGGCCTCCAGCATCCCCGATTTTAATCGCTCCACCATTGGTGGCCGTGCCTTCAGCTGCCTGGGCCCTAAGCTCTGGAATTCCCTCCCTAAACCTCTCCGTGCCTCTTTCCTCCTTTTTAAGATGCTCCTTAAAACCTACCTCTTTGACCAAGCTTTTGGTCACCTGCCCTAATTTCTCATTCTATGGCTCGGTGTTAAATTTTGTTTGATAACGCTCCTGTGAAGCGCCTTGGGATGTTTTGCTACATTAAAGGCGCTGTATAAATACTTGTTCTCGTCTTCCTCTCTGTACCCTGCTTCCTCTCCGCCACCACATCAGCTCTGGCTTAGGCAGCAGAGCTTTGAGTCACCTGGGCTGCACATTCTGGAACCCCCTCCAAAATCCCTCTGCCTTGCTACCTTTACTTCAAAAAAGCTCCTCAAAATTTAGCTCCTCCAGAAACCTATCAAAATCTACCTCTTTTTTTGATTTTGCACTCTAGCACCGCCATCAGTCCTTGTTCCTCCACTCCTGTGGTCAGTTTGTACCCCTGGTGCTGTGGGTCTTTTATTATTTTGTCTGCATCTAGTATTCCTCAAAGCTGACTCCCTCATTTTGTTCTATGGACTATAAGACTGCACACTGTTTCAGATTTTGATTTCAGTTTGGATTGGAAAATGAGAAATGACTCTTCTCCTAATGCCATTAAAAAGCAACTCCATTCCCCTGGGTTACATTCAAAACCTCCTGTTTCTAACCTAACCGAAAGGCGATCTGCCACTAAATGTTAGTTTGTCTTGGCCATTGCAATTTTCAGATATTGGATTTTTTTTAATGCAATCCCAATTTGTTTGAAGTTTGTTTCAACAATTGTTAATGTGACAGAGGGGGAGGTATAAGAGGAGGGGGTGTCGCAATATTAATTAAGGAGTCAATTACTGCAGTAAGAAGGGATGATATATTAGCAGGGTCCTCTAATGAGGCCATATGGGTGGAGCTTAAACAAAAAGGGGGCAAGCACTTTGCTGGGAGTGTACTATAGGCCTCCAAACAGTCAGGGGGAGACAGAGGAACAGATATGTAGGCAAATCTCAGAGAAATGTGCAAATAATAGGGTAATAATAATGGGGGATTTCAACTTCCCCAATATTAACTGGGATAGTCAGAGTGTGAAAGGCAGAGGGTGTAGAATTCTTAAAGTGCATCCAGGAGAGCTTTTTGAGCCAGCATGTAGAAAGTCCTACAAGAGAGGGGGCGGTACTGGACCTAATTCTAGGGAATGTGGCCGGCCAAGTGGAAAAAGTGCTAGTAGGTGAGCACTTTGGTGATAGTGACCATAATATGGTAAGATTTAAGGTGGTCATGGAAAAGGACAGGGATGGGCCGGAAATAAAGGTTCTAAATTGGGGGAAGGCCGATTTTAATAGGATAAGGCAGGATCTGGCCAAAATGGACTGGGATCAGCTACTTGTAGGAAAATCCGCATCGGAGCAATGGGAGGCTTTCCGAAGGGAGATTGAGATCATACAATGGCAACATGTTCCCGTCAAGGGTGGTTCCAAAAACCACAGGGAACCTTGGATGTCAGGGGATATACGAGAATGGATTAGGAAAAAAAGGAGGGCTTTTGGTAGATACAAAAGGCTAAAGACAGAGGAAGCCCTAGAGGAGTACAAAAAGTGCAGGGGGATACTTAAAGAAATTAGGAGATCAAGGAGGGGCCATGAAATAACACTGGCGAGCAAAATAAAGGAAAATCCTAAGATGTTTTATAAGTATATTAAGGGCAAGAGGATAACTAGGGAAAAAATAGGGCCCATTAGGGACAAAAGTGGCAATCTGTGTGGAGCCGGAAGATGTAGGAGGGGTTCTAAATGAATTTTTTGCATCTGTTTTCACTATGGAGAAGGACGATGTAGACATAGAAATAGGGCGGGGGGACTGTGATATGCTCGAACATATTAACATCGAGGGGGAGGAGGTATTGGCGGTTTTAGCTGGCCTAAAAATGGATAAATCCCCAGGCCCGGATGAAATGTATCCCAGGCTGCTGTGTGAGGCAAAGGAGGAGATTGCGGGGGCTCTAACACATATATTCAGGACCTCTCTGGCCACAGGGGATGTGCCAGAGGACTGGAGAACCGCTAATGATGTACCATTATTCAAGAAGGGTAGTAGGGAAAAACCAGGGAACTACAGGCCAGTGAGCCTAACATCAGTGGTAGGAAAATTATTGGAAAAAATCCTGAGGGACAAAATTAGTCTCCACTTGGAGAGGCAAGGATTAATCGGGGATAGTCAACATGGCTTTGTCAAGGGAAGATCATGTCTGACTAATTTGATTGAATTTTTTGAGGGGGTGACTAGGTGTGTGGATGAGGGTAACGCAGTGGATGTGGTATACATGGATTTCAGTAAGGCCTTCGATAAAGTCCCGCACAGGAGACTGGTCAAGAAGGTAAGAGCCCATGGAATCCAGGGTGCCTTGGCACATTGGATACAAAACTGGCTTAGTGGCAGAGGGTGATGGTCGAAGGTTGTTTTTGTGACTGGAAGCCTGTGGCCAGTGGGGTACCACAGGGATCGGTGCTGGGTCCCTTGCTGTTTGTGGTCTACATTAATGACTTGGATATGAATGTAAAGGGTATGATCAGTAAGTTCGCGGATGATACAAAAATTGGTAGGGTGGTAAATAGCGAGGAGGGTAGCCTCAGTCTGCAGGACGATATAGATGGGTTGGTCAGATGGGCGGAACAGTGGCAAATGGAATTTAACCCGGAAAAGTGCGAGGTGATGCACTTTGGGGGGACTAACAAGGCAAAGGAATACACAATGAATGGCAAGACCCTAGGCAAGACGGAGGGTCAGAGGGATCTGGGTGTGCAAGTACACAGATCCCTGAAGGCGGCGGAACAGGTGGATAAGGTGGTAAAAAAGGCTTATGGGATACTTGCCTTCATTAGCCGAGGCATTGAATATAAGAGCAAGGAGGTTATGATGGAGCTGTATAAAACACTGGTTAGGCCACAGCTGGAATACTGTGTGCAGTTCTGGTTGCCACACTACAGGAAGGATGTGATCGCGTTAGAGAGGGTGCAGAGGAGGTTCACCAGGATGTTACCAGGGCTGGAGCGCTTCGGCTATGAAGAGAGACTGGGCAGATTGGGTTTGTTTTCCTTGGAGCTGAGGGGGGACATGATTGAGGTGTACAAAATTATGAGGGGCATAGATAGGATGGATGCTGAGGAGCTTTTTCCCTTAGTAGAGGGGTCAATAACTAGGGGGCATAGATTCAAGGTAAAGGGCGGGAGGTTTAGAGGGGATTTGAGAACTTTTTCACCCAGAGGGTGGTTGGAGTCTGGAACTCACTGCCTGAAAGGGTTGTGGAGGCAGAAACCCTCAACATTTAAGAAGCATTTGGATGTGCACTTGAAATGCCATAGCATACAAGGCTACGGGCCAAATGCTGGAATATGGGATTAGATTAGGCAGGGCTTGATGGCCGGCGCGGACACGATGGGCCGAAGGGCCTCTATCCGTGCTGTATTACTCTATGACTCTATGACATCTGAGCGTATGTCTAGTAGGTGAAAGGATGTTTGTGATCTACCAAACGCAGAGTACACATTCCAGTTCCCTTTCTGGGATTTAACAATTCAGGGTTCGAATCTGGCCTCTGGCGACTGTCTGTGGAGTTTGCACATTCTCCCCGTGTTTGCGTGGATTTTCTCCGGGTGCTCCGGTTTCCTCCCACAGTCCAAAGATGTGCAGGTTAGGTTGATTGGCTATGATAAATTGACCCTTAGTGTTAGGGGGATTAAATACGTGGGGTTACAGGGATAGGGTGGGATATGTGTTGGTGTAGGGGTTATGGGAATCGGGTGGGATGTGTGTCGGTGCAGGCTCGATGGGCCGAAATGGCCTCTATCTGCACTGTGGGGTTTCTGTGTGTGTGTGTGACTAGTTGGGGTTTGGTGCACACATTTTACAATTTTTTTTCTGTTCAATAAATGTGGCTGTATCTGTTTGCCTGGGATTGAGCTTTGAAATTGGTTTGGGGCTTTAGAAAAAAACATCGAGGTTTGGGATTAATATCAGTGCAGTGAAGTACATCCTGTGATAGTTTGGCTGTTCCATCAAGTTTAAAAGAATTGCTTCAACATTTTTGCACAGGATATACGGCACAGAAACAGGCCGTTCGGCCCAACCAGTCCATGCCGGTGTTTATGCTCCACTCGAGCCTCCTCCTGTCTTTCCTCATCTAACTCTATCAGCAGAACCCTCGATTCCCTTCTCCCTCATATGCTTGTCCAGCCTCCCCTTAAATGCATCTATACTATTCGCTTCAACCACTCTGTGGTAGCGAGTTCCACATTCTCACCACTCTCTGGATAAAGAAGTTTCTTCTGAATTCCTTGGATTACTTGGTGACTATCTTATATTGATGGCCTCATGGTTCCAGTGGTAATCTGAATACATTTAAAAAAAAAAAAAAAAAAATTAAAAAAAAATTGCTCAGTTAATGGAAAGTGACTGAACCTACTACCTGTAGCAAAATAAACTTTTTTAATCTCCTCCTTTCTCCCCTACCCCCACCCCTCAACCCAATGTCACATTGTTGACCAACTCCTCCATCTCGTATCAGAAGAAATGTGATTGGGTTCAATTTATTGCAGGAATGAGGCTGTTGGATTTTAACTGAATTCTTCCATGTTTTACTGCCAAGTTATATCATGTGACTGCTTAATTTGTGAATACTCTATTAAATTTGAATCCAGCTTAGTTGAGTGAGAAAAGCTGTTGAGACACTGCAGAACTTCCATTGGGCTCTTAAATGCATTTCACGTTAAGTGAATTTCATTCAGCTATTGGTGAATAAATATTACTGAGCTAACACTTTTAGAAATATACTCTCCCTACCCTGGAATTCGTCAAGGTAGAACTGACCGGCTGACGTTTTTGAAAGGCTATGAAATATAATGTAATCCTGCATCCTGAAGTTACTAGGCCTCACTGCAGTTGCATGTGTTGCTGCCTTCAAATTATCTCTGACCCCAGACTCCAGGGGTTAAATTACAAGGAGAGATTACACAAACTAGGGTTATATTCCCTGGAATTTTGAAGATTAAGGGTGATTTGATCAGCCCCCCCCCCCCCCCCCCCCCCCCAACCGAGATATCTGCACTCCTCTAATTCTGCCCTCTTGAGGATCCCTGATTATAAATCGCTCAACCTTGGGTGGCCGTGCCTTCTGTTGCCTGGGCCTAAGCTCTGGAATTCCCTCCCTAAACCTCTCCGCCTCCTTTCAGACGCTCCTTAAAACCTACCTCTGACCAAGCTTTGAGTCACCTGCCCTAATTTACCCTTATGTGGCTCGGTGTCAAATTTTTTGTCTTAAAATACTCCTGTGCAGCACCTTGGGACATTTTACTATGTTTGAAGGTGCTATATAAATGCATGATGTTGTTGAAGTTTTCAAGATATTAAGGGAACAGAAAGGGTAGATAGAGAAACTATTTCTGCTGGTTAGGGATTCCAGGACTAGGACATAGTGTAAAAAAAAAAGAGCCAGGCCTTTCAGTAGTGGGATGGGGGGGATTGTCCTGAGAGATTGAGTAGACTAGGCCTATATTCTCTAGAGTAGAAGAATGAGAGGTGATCTCATTGAAACATACAAAATTCTTACAGGGCTTGACCAGGAGGATGTTTCCCCTGGCTGGGGAGTCTAGAACCAGGGGTCAAAGTCTCCGAATAAGGGGTCGGCCATTTAGGACTGAGATGAGGAGGAATTTCTTCACCCAGAGAGTGGTGAATCTTTGGAATTCTCTACCCCACAGGGCTGTGGCAGCTCAGTCGTTCTGTATATTCAAGACCGAGATCGATAGATTTTTGAATATCAAGGGATATGGGAATAGTGCAGGAAAGTGGAGTTGAGGTTGAAGATCAGCCATGATCTTATTGAAGGGGCCGAATGGCCGACTCCTGCTCCTATTTCTTATGTTCTTCGAGGTGTTTACTAACTTCACTCATATCAGGGTGGTAGATGTTTGAAACTCTTCCGCAAACAGCAATTGATGCCAGATCAATTAATTTTAACTCGCCGATTGATAGATTTTTGTTAACCAAAGGTATTAAGGGATATGGGGCAAAGGTGGGTATATGGAGTTAGGCCGCAGATCAGCCATGATCTCATTGAATGGCGGAACAGGCTCGAGGGGCCAAATGGCCGCCTCCTGTTCCTATGTTGTACCAGTGCTGTGCAATTTTTCCCGGCCAATGTTAGGGCAGGAGCCTTTGAGACTAGACCTCATTACACATTTTGCTGGTGGTGTCTGCAGTATTGGTGGTTGGTTGCTGGGAGTGGCCCTGGGAGAATGCATGAGCTAGAATTCTTCTGTGTAATCCACTATGAAGCCATTTTGTTTACAGAAAATGTATTGTGGTGCAATTATCTTCTGAAATTACTTTTTAATTCTTTTCCTAAAAGAAATAGCAGTAGACCAATGCAGTGATGCTGTAAGGTTGGTGTGGGTGGGGGGTAAGCAATCTTAGCATAGTGAGACTAGGTGCTTCACCAGGCAGAGGTGATGAAATCAGATGGTGACACACCACAGATTGCTCTTGTACATTTAGTCATTGGTGGAAGCCTAGGAGTAGAACATGCAGGGACCCTAAAGAGGGATTAGAGGAGGGGTTTTGTAATAGCTAGACAGTGCACCCAAAAAAAAGTTAATGGCTTGTGGCTAGACTGGTGGCAAATCACAACCTTTTGGAAGAAAGTATAATTGGCAAGTTTTTTTAAAAACGGTGGTTTCAACAACTTGTATTTATATAGCATCTTTAACGTAATAAAACATCCCAAGGCGCTGCACAAGAGTGTTACCAAAAAAAAATCTGACAGAGCTACATGAGAGATTAGGGTAGGTGACCAAAAGCTTTGTCAGAGGTAGGTTTTAAGGAGCGTCTTAAATCTCTCCGCCTCTCCACTTCTTTAGGGAGGGAATTCCAGAGCTAAGGACCCAAGCAGCTGAAGGCACAGCAGCCAGTGGTGGAGTGATTTTAAAATCTGATGTTCGAAAGGCCAGAAAAAGTGGAGCGCCGATGTCTCGAGGGATTATAGGGCTGGAGGAGATTAAAGATAAGGAGGGCCGGGGCCATGGAGGGATTTGAACACCAGGATGAGAATTTTAACATCAAGGTGTTGCTCAATTCAATTTATATTTTTAAAAAAAATTTCACTTGATATGGAATATTCCTGTAAAATGTAACTATTCTGTCTCCTCAGTTCTACAGTTAATCTCTCTTGCTCCTGTTCCTGTCTCCAACACCACTAGCACTACGACTGTCTCCACTACAACAGGTAAAATGAAAAGCTAACTAAAGTACTCCGCTTAGAAACACTCGGTGGGGTAAAGGACGGTAGTCTATTGGTTACTAGATATTTTTATTTGGAAATATCAACTTCTCTTTGGTAGGTATATTTGTCAGCCCTCTGCTCCAGCACCAGATGTAATCGGCTGTTGTTCAGAAGGTCTTGAATCCCATTCTCTCATCAGTTGTGCTCCCTCCAATAGGACCGTGTTGCTCGTGTTTATCTGGGCTGTCCATTGGAGCCTGTCTTGTCAGTGGAGACTATTGACTCGCTGTCAGTTGGCCATGACGCTCCTGTGACTGCCAGCACTTGTTTCGTTGGGGGAGGATTGGAGGGACTTTACCGCCAAGTTTTCTCTGCATTAGCCCACCTGGTGGGGGGGGTCCAAGTATTGGAGTATTTTTCAAATCCCATTGACTCCTTACAGATGGAGAGCGAGTGTGTGGTACGCTTTAAGAATTCTGCGTGCTTGGTCCAAATTCATTCCCAACTCCAATACTTCGTTGTTTTCAGTTAGACTAGGGGGGCATCGACCTTTGTTATAACACTTGTCTGCTCTTATTTCTGTCTGCTGTCACTCCTGTTCCTGGAACCGTCCCTTGGTCACATTCTAAGATCAGATGAAAGCTTTCTTCTGTAAAGTTTGGAGCCGGTTTTAACCTGATGCTTTGTATTGTGTACTAATGCTTCCTTTCTTGGCTGGCTAGATCATGAACTTGCCTACTGATTTTATGCTTTCGGTATTTCCTCCCTCCCATCTTCTGAATTCCACATCCCCTTTAACCTTTGCTAACATACGATTCAGTTACCATAATGTTTGGTGGATGTTGTGCATCACACACTGCAAAATGCACCAACTCTCGGTATAATGCGTTAACCCACCACCTCCTGTGATCTGCTAACTTGCTTTTGAATATGGTGGTCTGGGATACCAGGGTGGCCCTCGTTTGCTCCTGTGATTTTTAATATGAAGTTAATGTACCTGTGAGCGAAGAATTGCAGTGTACTCTCTTAACCATTTATGTGGTACAAGGTACATGTTTGTTTCTACAGTTTTCTAGTGAAATATAGCTGGGGTGAGGGCTTAGAAAAGGGGTTCGTGTATCCCCAGTTGTGGAAATAGCAGGAAAAAATGTACAAATAATAAGGGAGTAGTTTGATTAGCATACTAATGAGATTTTTACTCGCTCAGTGTGTGTGTGTGTGTGTCTGTCTCTCTCTCCCCTCTTCCTTTCAATCAACCAGCTGCTGTCACCGCCACTCCTAAGGCAGTTTCCACCATGACTGTAGGTATGCTATCACTAACACTTAATGATGTGTTCCTCTTACTAAATCTGAAGTGGTTCCTACTGTTAGTAATTCTATCTGTATGAAATCTTGGCATGTTTTTGGTATTTTTTTTTTGTTTAGTAATGTTATTGACCTATGAAGTTTACATCAGGGCACTTTTTAATTTTAAAGAATTATGATCCTTTCGCATTTTGTTTGCATCTGACATAGATTAAAAGTGTGCTGCAGTGGGGATGGGTGCATTGCAAAGATGACCCTATAATGCGCAAACACATCTTGGCTCTTGATGTGGGAGTTTTAATGTATTAAAGGGATTTATTGTATTTGGCAGAATTTTATTTTTTTAAAACCTGTGATAGTTTAAAATTGCCTTCATTCAATTGCAAACCATATTGTGTTCTGCAAATCTGTTAATGAATCTCATTAAAAGGTATGGGCTCGTAGCTTTGTGTGTCTCTTCCGTCCCATGAATGAACAGGCTGCCCAAAAAGGTGGTCAATTTTAAGTCTTTACCTCGTCTCTTTTTGTGTTCAGCTCGGACAATCCTTCGACTTTTCTAACGTAAGGTGAGGGTGTCCAGTATTGGAGACTACTTGTTTCCAAGGTGTATAACTATCTGCTAATCAAAATTTAACTGACATTGAAACGACGTAAACTTAACTGCAAGACTCTGTAGTCGAATGCAACAAACCTTCTCGGTGTTGAATGCATTGGTCAACCTGCAGGGAAGAGGGTGGGGCTTCCAACATCCATAAGTGCTGCTCTCATAACTTTAAATATACTTCATCAATGATCTTCCCTCCATCATAAGGTCAGAGGTGGGGATGTTCGCTGATGACTGCAGTGTTCAGTTCAGTTTGCAACTCCTCAGATAATGAAGCAGTCCATGCCCGCATGCAGCAAGACCTGGACAACATTCGGGCTTGGGCTGATAAGTGGCAGGTAACATTCGTGCTGGGCAATGACTATCTACAAGAAGAGTGTCTAACCACTGCCCCTTGACATTCAACACATTACCATTGCTGAATTCCCCATCATTAACATCCTGGGGGCACCATTGACCAGAAATGTAACTGGACTGGCCACATAAATACTGTGGTTACAAGAGCAGGTCAGAGGCTGGGTATTCTGCGACGAGTGTCTCACCTCCTGACTCCCCAGAACCTTTCCACCATCTACAAGGCACAAGTAAGGAGGGTGATGGAATACTCTCCACTTGCCTGGATGAGTGCAGCTCCACACTCTCAAGAAGCTCGACGCCATCCAGGACAAAGCAGCCCCGCTTGATCGGCACCCCATCCACCACCTTAAACATTCACTCCCTCCACCACCGGCGCACCATGGCTGCAGTGTGTACCATCTACAAGATGCACTGCAGCAACTCGCCAAGGCTTCTTCGACAGCACCTCCCAAACCTGCGACCTCTACCACCTAGAAGTACGAGGGCAGCAGGCGCATGGGAACACCACCACCTCCAAGTTCCCCTTCAAGTCACACACCAAGACTTGGAAATATATCACCGTTCCTTCATCGTTGCTGGGTCAAAATCCTGGAACTCCTAACAGCGGTTCAAGAAGGTGGCTCACCACCACCTTCTCGAGGGCAATTGGCGATGGGTAGTCAATAAATCCCAGGAACGAATTTTTTTTTTTAATGGATTGTGTATAAACAGCATTGCATATTGGTACTCGTCACAGGAATTAAATCCACAATGCAGTTTAAAAACGAGCCGCCTTCTGATCTGGGCCCCTTCCACAAACCTGATGAGGGTAAAACTGTTCTAGCGGAGAATGAACTGCATTCAATTTGCGTGTTCCAGGGATTAAACCATCGTTGCACAGCACCAAAGAACTTGCTGACTCGCATAACCTGTTCGCGAAGATCTCAAATGCTGCACCCCCACTGACCTGTTACTTTTCAGTTTAGCAGCCTGAGGCATCCATTTACCTTCTACTCTCGCAAGAGGTCCAATAATACTACAACACATTCCGTACCAATTTTTTATAGTTTGAACTTGTGGTTTAAAAGATGTTTTCCACTGAGAAAAGTTACTCACTCTGGTAAAAGACCAGAGACATTAAAAATAAACCCCTCAAAGATCTGGCACTTTAAATTGGAGAACCTTATTAATTATTTCACAGCGGTAACCGAAGAGGGAGCACTTAATAATTAAGGAACTGTTGCAACATATTGAGTCACACTTCATTCAGTAGAAAATTTAAATGGTTTGGCTTGAAATACATTGGGAATCATTTCAAACACAGCAGCAAATCTAACTGTTGAACGTGACTACCTCGTTAGCTGCTCTAGCACTGTTTTTGGGGGGGGGGGGGGGGGAAGTTAAACCATTAAAGGTCAAAGTGGCCTTCGAATCGAGTTAATTTTAAATCTGAATTAGTAATCGTGTGACTGAATACAAAAGTGCAAATGGTTCCGCATTTATTTTGGTGGTTGCTAGTTGAGGGCCTTTGTCTTGTAAATTGCTGCTGGTTAATTAAGGAAGGTTTGATCCCAAATACCCATGCACGTTATTCTGGAAACCATACTGAAGATGGTGGTTGGTTGTTTTATTAAATGGTGCATTCTACCCTCTTTTAGATTCTTTTCCTGGCTAAGATGAACAGTTGCCTTGGTCCCTGGCTTGGCTCATTTTTTCTCTAGGTTCCTCTCCCTTTACAGAAACATAGAAGATAGGAGCAGGAGTAGGCCATTCGGCCCCTCGAGCCTGCTCCGCCATTCAATGAGATCATGGCTGATCATCCAAATTCAGTACCCTGTCCCTGCCTTCGCTCCATATCCCTTGATCCCTTTAGCCTTAAGAAATATATCTAACTCCTTCTTGAATATATTTAATGAATTGGCCTCAACTGCCTTCTGTGGTAGAGAATTCCACAGGTTCACCACTCTCTGGGTGAAGAAATTCCTCCTCATCTCTGTCCTAAATGGCTTACCCCTTATCCTTTAGACTGTGACCCCTGGCTCTGGACTCCCCACCATCGGGAACAGCCTTCCTGCATCTAGTCTGTCTAGTCCTGTTAGAATTTTATAAGTTTCAATGAGATCCCCTCTCATTCTTCTAAACTCCAGCAAATATAAGCCTAATCGACTCAATCTCTCCTCATAAGTCATTCCTGCCATCCCAGGTATCAGTCTGGTGAATCTTCGCTGCACTCCCTCCATGGCAAGAACATCCTTCCTCAGATAAGGCGACCAAAACTGCACACAATACTCAAGATGTGGCCTCACCAAGGCCCTGTACAACTGCAGCAAGACATCCTTGCTCCTGTACTCGAACCCTCTCGCTATGAAGGCCAACATACCATTTGCCGCCTTAACTGCCTGCTGCACCTGCATGCTTACCTTCAGCGACTGGGGCACAAGGACACCCAGGTCTCGTTGCACTTCCCCTTCTCCCAATCTATTGCCGTTCAGATAATAATCAGCCTTCCTGTTTTTGTCACTGATTCATGGGATGTGGGCCTCGCTAGCAAGGCCAGCGTTTATTGCCCATCCCTAATTACCCTTGAAGGTGGTGAGCTGCCATTTCAGAGGGCAGTTAAGAGTCAACCACATTGCTGTGGGTCTGGAGTCACATATAGGCCAGACTGGGGAAGGATGGCAGATTTCCTTCCCTGAAGGACATTAGTGAACCAGAAGGGTTTTTATGACAATCTGATAGTTTCATAGTCACCATTACTGATACTAGATTTTTTTAAATTCCAGTTTTATTTAATTAACTGAATTTAAATTCCTCCGCTGCCGTGGTGGGGTTTGAACTCTCCTCTCCGGATCATTTAGTTCAGGCCTCTGGATTACTAGTCCAGTAACATAACCCCTATGCTCCCTCTTCCTAATAAGGAAGCGGAGAACAGGAGTTTGCCACGTGAAGATCTGCAGGCATGTGTGCATGGTGTGCCTGCAGCAATGCAACGTTCTACCAAGTGGTCCGATTTTTAGAGAATACGTTCACAAAATTGTGATTGCAGTGACCAGTTAAGTTGGGGAATGTGCTCCGCAAGACTAAATGCGCAAGTCTTAAACTTAATGTTCCGCTTAAAAATACAGGAAACTTTGTGCTATACGGGACCGAGCTGTTGCCGTCCCATCAAAACTGCCAGACAAGCCAGCGCTAATGTTGAAACAAATGGAGATTTTGAGCTCCGTATCTGGCAACAAACCCTGTTGCTTAGCAACAGCTTCTAAACAGTTGGCTGTACCTTGCAAGTGTCTCTGTAGCTTAGCAACAGCTTCAGCGAGACCTTGCAGAGCCTGACTGGTGGGGGGGAAAAAAAGCAACGAAAAGAAAAAAAACCCTAACGAAACAGCTCCTGATTTTTGCCTGTGGCTCGAGCATTCCGGACGGTTAACCTCCGGATAAACCAAAGTTTCCTGTACCAGGTGTTCCTGCGGGGGCTGCGCGCAGAAGTGTCCAAACTCTTGAGCTTTCCTGACTCACCTTGGGAGGAGACTGAGTGGAAGCGTCATTAATTTGCATACATCAGGCTGCTGATGCAGGCTGATCTTGGGAGTTCCAATTTAGGATTCATCACCAATGGGGAAAAAAAAATAACAGCCCTCCCCGTGGGGACACCCTTGCAGCATCCTTGTTTGGTGCAGAGTTCGCAGGATACGGTAACCAGTACAGCAATAAGATGGTCAGAACAATTTTTAGTAATCCAGATTTTAAATTCAAATTTGTTGCAACTTTGCGTTGAATGGCCTCTGGTGTCTGGGATACATCATATTAATTGACCTTTTTTAATGTTCAAGGGTTCGCTTTGACAGCAAAATAGACTTTGTAGTTTTTGGCCATTAACCCTATCCCTGCCAACTGACAGTTGTATAATCGATCATATTTCCTAATCTAAGGTTTGTTCTGCAGAATCAGTAGTGGGGTAGTACACTATCGGTCCAAGCTGCGTGACGTATTGTGGAATTCGACACCAGAAGAATTGTATTTTTGTAATACTTTTAGTTTACAATAATCTCTGGAATGCAGTTTTTGCAAATCTGCGATATCCTGCCGTCGACTGCCTTTTAACACATTGTTAGAGACCTTTAAAGAAATGTTGCCTTTTAGTCACCATTGTTTTCCAAAAACAATGTCCTACAAAGGACTCTGATTAACTTTTAATATCTTTTTTTCCTTTTTTGAATTCAGTTTTAAATGTTTGAATTTAAGATGGTGCCTGTTGGTGAGCTTCTCTAAGGGGAAGAGACTTGGAGGAGAATGGCTTGGTATTGATTTTTTTTTTTAGCATCAACAGCAGCAGCTTGTATTTACAGAGCACCTTTAACATAGTAAAACATCCCAAGGCGCTTCACAGGAGCGATTATCAAACAAAATTTGACACTGAGCCACATGAGGTATTGGGGCAGATGAGCTTGGTCAAAGAGGTAGGTTTTAAGGAGTGTCTTAATGGAGTAGAGGTGGAGGGGGGGGGGGGGGGGGATTTCCAGAGCTTTGGCAGCTAAAGGCACAGCCACCAATGGTGGACCAATTTTTAAATCGGAGGCCAGAATTTGAGGAGCGCAGATATGAGGATTGTGGGGCGTGATGAGATTGGAGATAGGGTGGGGACGAGGCCATAGGATATGAGAATTTTGAAATCGAGGCGTTGTTTAACCGGGAGCCAATGTACGTCGGCAAGCACATGGGTGATGGGTGAACGGGACTTGGTGCGAGTTAGGACACGGCCAGCCGAGTTTTGGATAACCCCATGTTTACGGAGGGTAGTACGTTGGAGGCCGGCCAGGAGTGCGTCGGAATAGTCAAGTCTGGAGGTAACCATGGAAGCAGCCCCAGCACGATTCCTGTCTCCACTGATTGGTCATTCAAGTTGTAGTGTCCCATAGCTCGCTAGTTCTTCAGTTCCTCTGGTGCTGTGTGTGGGAGGAGTAGAAGGAAAAGGGTCCCTTTTTTTGGCCTGAACTGATGTGGAGGTGTGGTTTTTTGTGCACTGTAACTGGAATTAAATGATTTTGGAAGGAATTTTTTTTAATTTTTTTTTTTTAACTTCAATTAAAACTTGATCACATCGTGATGTCTGTCAGGCTTCTGAATTTAAATTGATTGTGATCTGACCATTGATCAACTGTTACAAACTCGTAGATCATTTGTAGACTGATGTTTTCCTTTCTTTTCAGAACCCGCCACCACCACCACTGTAATTCCAACAACAGCCCCCGTGTATTCACCCTCCAGCTTTGATCCGGCCAGTTTCATTGGAGGAATAGTGTTGGTGCTGGGAGCTGAGGCGGCATTTTTCTTTGCAATCAAATTCTTCAAGGCACGAGATGGGACCTACCAAACTCTGTAAGAATCAACCCTGCTTCTGAGTGGCGTGCTGCCTATTGCTGGCTTGCTTGCTGTGCTGTGGACTTATCACGTTTTTTGTCTTCCCCCCCCCCCCCCCCCCCCCACCTCCTTCGCAACTAGCTCCTTGTGCTAACATTCCTCGTGCTTTCTCCTGCCTGCTTGGTTTGCTGATGTCTAAACGTTTTACTGTTGAAACTTTTCCTTTGCCCCCTCAGTCGCTGTGTTGTTCAAAGTATTTACCCCTACATAATATGCAGAAAAGGCTAGTAGGTTAATTGGCTTTGTTTATCAAGCCTATTGATGGGCCTACAGTAGGTCCCAGACCAATTCATACAATTGTTAAATGAAGATTTTCAATAAATAGATCAAATTTGCTCTCAAGCACATCTTGTACAGTTTCTGTTACTTTCCCACCCCACTTTGAGTTGAGAAAATATAATTCAGGATAAACCCCTTGGAATGGATAAGAAATTGGCTCGGAGCGGAGGTGGTGGTGGGGGAGGGGTGGGGGGGGGGGGTGTGGAGTTAGAAACACACAAGGCAGGAGTAGGCCGTTTGGCCCCTCGAGCCTGCTCTGCCATTCAATGATCATGGCTGATCATCCAAACTTGGTACCCTGTCCCTGCCTTCTCTCCATATCCCTTGATCCCTTTAGCCTTAAGAAATATATCTAACTCCTTCTTGAATATATTTAATGAATTGGCCTCAACTGCCTTGTGTGGTAGAGAATTCCACAGGTTCACCACTCTCTGGGTGAAGAAATTCCTCCTCATCTCTGTCCTAAATGGCTTACCCCTTATCCTTAGACTGTGACCCCTGGTTCTGGACTCCCCCGCCATCGGGAACATCCTTCCTGCATCTAGTCTGTCCAGTCCTGTTAGAATTTTATAAGTTTCAATGAGATCCCCTCTCATTCTTCTAAACTCTAGTGAGTACAAGCCCAATCGACCCAATCTCTCCTCATACGTCATTCCTGCCATCCCAGGTATCAGTCTGGTTGGAGGAGACCAGGGGGTTTGGGTGGGGGCAAGGTGTGGTGCTCCAGGAATTGATCTTTGGATCTCTACTCTTAGTAACGGATTCAGAAGTAATTTTGTCAGATTCACAGACGATCCTTTACAAGGAGGTGCAGTGGAATATGAGGGAGTGGCTTGGGAAATATAAAGTTTAATTGGGCAAAAGATGTAAATGTGTAGATCAGTGAGCGATGCAATTTAACGCAGACAAGTGTGTGAAGTATTGCAGGTAGGAGCGACATGAGCACCCCCGTGAAGTGTTAAAACAGGCACGGGTGAAGTTCGGAGATCTATGGGGATTTAGTAAAGGCAACACCCGGCATGTTCAATTGTGGCAGAGAAGCAATTGGCCAAGCAAATAGAATGTTGTACTATATAATAATAAACAGTGCAGCGCAAGTCTAACCATAGTGTTCTAACCAGACCGTACCTCATGTATGATGTCCGGTTCTGGTCACTGATAGAATGGGAAGATATTCAAACCTTGGAGGAGGTTCAGCGATGAGGCTTGTGACCAATTCCCACTGTCCAAGGACTGAATAATGAGAAATGTGTTTATCCAGCCTTAAGACTGAAGGGTAACTTTATAGCAGTACAGAAAAGACGAGTCTGGAACATTGCCTGAAGCTAAACCCTGAGATTAAAGCAAAAGGGCACAGCCTCAAATAAATGAGGCAAATTTAGACTGGATACCAGAAAGCTCTTTGCATGGAGTGCAGGGTAATGGAGGCACCCTGAAATTTTTAAACAAAAAAAAAAAAAAAAAAAAATTGGATGCCGTGATGTAAGGTCATGCTGGATAGATGAGCTGAGATGTATCAATGGCCTTCATTAACTTTTCTTGCGCAAGTTGGCCTTGTGGAGCAGTGTTAGTTAGATCAAGATCAGCAGGGCATAAGAACATTAAGAATTAGGAGCAGGAGTCGGCCATTCGGCCCCTCGAGCCTGCTCCGCCATTCAATAAGATCATGGCTGATCTTCGACCTCAACTCCACTTTCCTGCCCGATCTCCATATCCCTTAATTCCCCTAGAGTCCAAAAATCTATCGATCTCAGCCTTGAATATACTCAACCATTCAGCATCCACAGCCCTCTGGGGCAGAGAATTCCAAAGATTCACAAACCTCAGTGAAGAAATTCCTCCTCATCCCTGTCCTAAATGGCCAACCCCTTATCCTGAGACTGTGACCCCTGGTTCTAGACTCTCCAGCCAGGGGAAACAACCTCTCAGCATCTACCCTGTCAATCCCCCCTCGCAATTCTATGTTGCAATGAGATCCGCAGGACCAGTGGCTTCCACCCATGCTTTCCCCTAGCTTGAGGTTGGCATCTTGGCCGTCTTGGTGATGAACTATAGTCTGCGTGAGAAACTGTCCCATAACTCCACCAAGGCACCTAGCTACACTTGGGTTTTGCACTCCATCGAGTGTGCACACACACCTTCCTGTTATTTTCCAGTGTTAATGTAATCTCAACAAAAATAGGTTATCGGAGATCAATTTCAGGAAGTTACTGGGTTTGCAGCGGTACCACTAATGATGGCCTGATTTTTCTTTTTGGCTGGTCGACTGCCAGGAACCGGTGGGCACAAGCAGCTTTCAGTACCTTTTTGCTGAATCACCTATGAACCCTTGCATGTTTCTGCTTGTGTGCAGTGGTTTCCTCTTTCCCTTCTTTCCCCCCCCCACCTCTTTCCTCTCTGGCTCCTCTTTCCTGAAGGCGGTACTCTAATGTCTGCGCTTCTGTAAGTGCCAACAGCCGTCTAGTACCGCATCCAAGTACCTAATTTTTTTTTTTTTTTGTTTGTGAGTAAGCTGATAAATCCTCAGAGCATCGCAGTGGAGCCTGACCCTGGCCAACAGGAGGCAGTGAATGGTGATTAGGAATGGGAGCTCTAACGCCACTCTTTTTCTCCCCCCCCCCCCTTCAAAAACTCTGCCTGGGTCATTCAAGTGCAGTGCTTCCACCAATGGAAGGGAATGGTAGCATAGTGGTGATACTGGACTAGTAATCCAGAGGTCTGGACTAATGATCCCGAGCCATGAGTTCAAATCCCACCACGGCAGCTGGGGAATTTAAATTCAGTTAATTAAATAAAGCCAGTGTCAGTAAGGTGACCATGAAACTACCGAATTGTTGTAAAAACCCATCTAGTTCACTAATGTCCTTTTTTAAGGAAGGAAATCTGCTGTCTTTACCCGGTCTGACCTATGTGACTCCAGACTAGGCCCACAACAATGTGGTTAACTCTTAACCACCACCTTCTCGAGGGTAATTAGGGATGGGCAATAAATGCTGGCTTTTGCCAGCTATGCCCATATCCCGTGAATGAATTAAAGTGCCTTGCTGCTGCCGTGGCTGACCTCCGTTAACTCTTGATTGACCCTGGATGGAAGCTGGGACTTTATTACTCTACTCTACACTTGTAACCTCTTGATAGCTTGTCCAAGGCCCAAAATAAAAAATGATCACTGGGCTTCAGCTCCCACATAGGAACAGGAGGAGGCCATTCAGCCGCTCGAGCCTGTTCCACCATTCAGTTAGATCAGGGCTGATCTCTACCTCGACTCCATTTACCTGCCTCTGCTCGATATCCCTTGATACCCCTCACCTGGCAAAAAAATTAATCTAGCGATCCCGGTGTCTCAAATTTCAATTGACCACCCCAGCATCCACAGCCTTTTTAGGGGAAAGAGGGTGCCAGATTTCTACTACCGTTTGCTTGATAAAATGCTACCTGATTCTCTCTGGGGTGAGGAGGGGACCTCCGCAAGGAATATTTTTACAACATCCAGTTCTAACTTCTGTTTGCGTTAGTTGCCATTTGTCGAACCTTATTATTACAAACTGGAGGGGGGGCAGGGGGCAGTGAAATCGTTCTTGTTTTAACACCCTCTCTCAGCAATAGATTGTTTTCAACGGCGCCAAGGTAAGCATTTATTACCAGATGTTTGTGATAATAAGGTGCTGCTGTAGTTTGTGCGCTGGCTGGCATTGTCCTCTGTGCTTCATTTGTCTTTTTTTTGTTTCATCTTAACCCTTTACATGCTGCGAGTAGTGAGGAGGCACAGTAGATTGTAAGAAGTGGCTGCAACATCACCCTGCTCTAATGGAAGTAATAGTCTGCCCTGTAGATGAACAGCAAGATAAAACTCCATTTTACTTTTTTTTTTTTAAATCTTTGTAACGATGCACTTAAGCGCATCTTTATTCGTGTGGTGTGCATTTGTTTAAATTCTGTTTGCAATGATTGATCTAATTTTTTGAGGGTTTAATATGGTATGTATACAGTGACCGATCATGCTCTTAAAAAGATTCACTTTGTGCAATTAGCAGTATTCACAAATTTACACACGTTGGGTTGGTACAAAGCTGATGCTCAGTAAATTTTTTTATAAAAATCTACATATATTGCTGTTAACGGCAGCTTAATTTAGCTACCCTAGCACTCGGAGAACCGTTCTACAAGTAGCCAGCCCACAGTTTGCTCTTGGCGTTGCAACGTGAGCTGCTGATTACACTAAATGTTCAAGCCCAGTTTGGTTTTAGTTTTCCCACTTTTTTTCAGGATTCTCTTTTTTCTTCCCCCCCCCCCCCCCCCCCCCCCCAGGTTCCTCGACATATTTTGTTGGTTAGAAATTGGTTTACGACTTGCTCTCTGGCATGCGCCAATCTCGCTCTAACCAGTAGCTTGAAGGTGTCTGGGCCAACGCACCCCCCCCCCCCCCCCCCCCCCCCCGCTAAATTAGTTTTTTTTTCTTTTGGCCCTTTAATGGGCTGCGCGGGCTGTTCAGAATTCCGCGCATGTGCGGTTTTCTATTTAAAAGCCGGCCGCGTGAGAACGCTGAGCGGCCGCACAGCTTAAAAGGAACGTTAGTCGGGACAACAGAAAACGCTGGAAAAACTCAGCAGGCCAGGCAACATCTGTAGAGAGAGAGAGAGAAACAGTCAACGTTTCAGGTCGAAACCCTTTGTCAGAACTGAGAAAAAAGCAGGAAATGAAACAGATTAAAAAGCAGGTTTTAGGGGCTGGGAAATGGGGGAGGGGATGAAAGAACTAAAAGGAAGGTCTGTGGTAGGATGGAAGGCAGGAGAAGTAGAGATATTCAAGGCAAGACCAGATGGTAATGGGGCAGTTAGTCAGGACCACTTGTCTTGGGTATATTTTGTTCTCTTCCCCCGCCCCCCCCCCCCCCCCCCCCCTTTCCCAGGGAAGCACCAAGCCTCCCCTGATGGTCTGACTGAGGATGAGTGCTCTGTCTGTGGGGATCAGTAATATCTGCCTTCATCAATGGCCTAAGTCACCGGGCCACAGTTTTATGTTGCTGCAATTGTCAACTGCGCCTATGATGGCGTGACCTTTCGACTGGTAAACCCCAGTAAATAAATTTTAAGCCTTTGTTAACCACTATTACCTAGAGAAAGCCTTACCAGCTTTATTTCCATTTTTTATGTCTTTGGACCTATCAGTAGGCAGTATTCTAGGACCAGAATCCCGAATATTGTGGGGTTCCCCCCGGAATGAAGTGGCGGGTCACCCTTCTGCCCTGCCATAGTCTGCACTGACTGGACAGGGTGATCAATGAGCGTATAGCAACAGATGTAGTAGTTTTAATACTCCAGGCAGACTGGGGTAAAAAGCTTCTAGTTAAGTGTATATGCACTTGAAGTGCTGTAACCTACAGGGCTACGGACCAAGTGCTGGAAAGTGGGATTAGGCTGGATGGCACTTTGTCGGCTGGCACGGACAAGATGGGCCGAATGGCCTCCCTCTGTGCTGTAAATTTCTGATTCCAAGTGTGTAGGCGACGGGAGGAGGGGGATATTTCTTTGATGGAGAAGTTTAGATTTAAACTCTGAACGAGGAGGAAATGGTCAGATACCAGATTTGCAGTAAGACTCTATTTATTTTTATCGCTCACTCAAGGTATCATTTGTGTCCTGTCCTAAATGGCCAGCTTCCATGGTTAATCTTTTTGCTGTATTTATTACCAAGTTTAGCAATTTTAATATTGCATCATTGTCAAGTCCAGCACCAGCATGTGTGAATCCTATTATACTGTGTGTGCGCGCCTGCTGTGCCAGCCAGTGTTCTCTGGGCCACGCGGCCCCCTCAGAAATTCCCGCACGCATGGTTTTTGAATTTAAAAGCCCGTGAGCCGGCAGCGCGGGAGCTCAGCGCAGCTTAAAGGGAGCACCGGCACCTACTTAATCCGCCCTGCGTTAAACCATTTCAAAAGCAGTCTGCCGTGCTCCGCATCACCCGTGTGTTGCTCTGTTCTTTACGGTAGCCGTCACCGCTCAGCGACGTTACCTGGCTTAGTGAGAATTGGCAAGACACCCAGGTGGTAAATGGCAGCTCGCTGAACCAGTGACTGCTTGTTTTAAAGTCCTGTCATTCACACATCATACAGTCCTAGAATAGTACAGCACAGGAGGCGGCTGTAACCAATTCCCTTTTGAAGGCGACTATTGAATCTGTATCCACCGTCCTTCCTATCGGGCAGCGCATTCCAAATCCTAACCACTCGCTGCGTAAAAGTTTTTCCTCGTGTTCGTTTGCCAATCACGAGTATCTCCTGGAATGGCGAGCGAAAACTGAATTTTCCCCATTTCAAATTTAGTTTTAAAATTACAACACTGTTTTTGCTAGTATGCTTGAATGTTGCATTCTCACCTCCTGCTCGGGAATTGTCCAACTCTTGTTTCACCGTCCTCTGTTCTACCAGCTGTAGTTGCTCATTCAGCTACTATGTCCATTGTTGTCAGCCTGTGGCTCACTGGGCAGCATCCTCTCCTCTGGAGTGGGACTTGAACCCACAACCTTCTGACTCAGACTTGAGCACAGAAATCTAGGCTGATGCTCCAGTGCAGGGCTGAGGGAGCACCGCACTGTCGGAGGGGCAGTACTGAGGGAGCACCGCACTGTCTTGAGGTGACGTCTTTCAGATGAGGCTTTAAGCTAAGGCCCCGTCTGCCCTCTCGGGTGGACGTAAAAGATCCCATGGCACTATTTTGAAGAGCAGGGGAGTTCTCCCCAGTGTCCTGGTCAATATTTATCCCTCCAGCAACATCACTAAACAGATTATCTGGTCATTGTCACATTGCTGTTTGTGGGAGCTTGCTGTGCTCAAATTGGCTGCTGCGTTTCCTACATTACAACAGTGACTACACTTCAAAAAGTACTTCATTGGCTGTAATGTGCTTTGGGACATTTGGTGGTAGTGAAAGGTGCTATAGAAATGCAAGTCTGTCTCTTTCTTTGTTGCACTCCCTCCCTTAACATTTCAGCTGTCATCACCTCCCATTTGCTTTCAGGCTCCAAGATCCTTATGGCACTTTGGCTGCCTTCCAATCCCTCTCTTCCCTTCTCCCTCTTGCTCGGAGTCCACTTCATTGTTCAGTGCACTGTAAAGCACTCTACATGAGGACCTCAAGAAATTGAAGCCATTGAAAACCCAGTGAGCCCAGCACTTGCTGGCCGCTGGAATAATCAGCTGGCATTACATTTAACAATGGGCGCTTGACTCGCAAGCTCATTAAACTAGATGTTTTATAACTTTAACAGCGCGATGTTGAGGCTGAGCTCCCCTTTTTTACAAGGGGTCTCCAATGTAGTCGACACTGGCAATTCAACACCATCTCCAACAGAGTTTTGGGCCCCCGAGTTTTTCGCGGAAGTCAGTTCATTTTAAGGAGCTAAAATAATTAAAGTTGGATAATCCCCATGTGCATCACCTGTTGGTTTGGATTCTGCTTTGACCAAACCTTCTGATTTTATCTCCTTGCATTTCACATCTGAAAATTGATGGGGATTAGCAGCTGACAGCCTTCGGATTCACAGCACCAACTATTGACTCTAGTATAATTAGTGGGGAGCAGTTTGGAAGGAAAAAAAAAGTGGTTGGGTTTGGGGGGGGGGGAGAAATTCTGTAGCAATGTCTAACGGCAGAGTTGGAGAATATTAAGGGCCCATGTGTGTTTATATATCTACGGTCTAGTTTATATGGACCAAAGATGCTGTCTCTTTACTTCTAATTGTATTGTGCATAATTTTAAGGTGTTTAACTGCTGTGATATTTTTTGGGTGAATTAAAATAATCTCTTGTTCTGTTGGAATAGGATATAATCACAGGAATGGAAGAAATGGGCTTGAAGTGGCCAAAAAAAATCTGCGCACTGTCTCCCAGCAAACATTATGAAATAAAGTTCTCTTCACTAATGTCATACATTTTATGTTGATTTTCAGTGGATGTGATTAAAAGGTTGTGTTTGCCTTTGACATGGTGGATTTAGTTGGCTGCGAGTGCAAGATTACACTCTGGACGTGTCTTCTGTGCTGCGACCCCCATATTGAGAATATAATGGCCCAGGAGCCTTTAACAAAACCGTCTGGTGATGGTTTGACTCCATTTATTTTTGAACCAGACTACACACAAAATGGTGTGACTTTTTTAATAAAAGATCTTGGTACGGACAGTTCTTGCTTTGGAACAATTTTTTTTTTTGTTGCTTAAAATCCAAATATTTATGATCTAGTTTTAACAGAATTTAATCATGAGAAGCTAAATTATTTCGTGTGTGTGTGTGTCGCTGTAACGTACCAAAACTCAAACTTTTGCACAAAGTTCTGATGAACAAAGGAGAAGGCGGCAAGACTTGTGTTCCACTGTGTAATATTGAGAAGATTTGTGTACGACAGTTCCTGGCTTGCACTATTTGGAAGACTTGACGGAATGGTGTACAGTGTGTGCTAGCGAGTCCCAATTGGTTCCTCTCGCCAGTGCGTGGACAGCACACTCGCGATGGGACCTCTGCTCATCTTTGTTCTGGTTTAAAGGTCCGGCGGATGCATTTTATTTAAATCTTGAAGATGCTGCTGACAATTCCATTTGTTTTTTTTCCACCTCCCCAGTCACTGATGATCCGCCTCCTTCGAAGAAAATGTTTGTTCTGCGGTCAAAACTTGAGGTGAAATTGACCATTCTCTGCTCCGTTGCTGCCAACTCATTTTGCTAAAAGTTGCATGCTGCTTTTCAAAAAATAAAAAATAAAAAAATCCCCAAATAAGCTGCAGTGGAAAACAAATTGCCTCCACTCTCTTCCATTTGTTAACAATAGTAACAAGTGTGACCGCTTTGGCGATAACTCTGGTTATACTGTAGTTGTGGCAAACGAGGTGCTATAATTGGACCGCAGTCTCGTTCAAATCGCACCCAACTTGTTGATTGACAGATCTAAAGGTTAGCCAATAAAGCGACATTTCATTTTAGATTACTTTTATACAAAATCGCTTTTTTCCCCCCCCCCCTCCCCTTGCACCTTAGGATAAAGGCCCAGAATTAATTTGCAGTGGGTAATAAAAGCGAACGAGCAGCGATCGCCGTTATTACCGCTTTTTGAAACTGAACGCAACTTCGGGACGTAGCGGACGCGCATCCTAACACGGAAATCCTGAAGTTGCAGTCAGTCATTCACTGCTCTGACACTGACTGCACTGTGAACCCCCCACCCCCACAACAATAACCAGGTGAAACGGACAAAAACTTGGGCTTTTCTGCGGTAATCTCGCTGTTCAATACCCCATTCAAAGTTAGACTTTGTTGGATTAGGTGCAACTGGGGGTTTTAACAGCGTATTGATTGCTAAACAAAGGTTATGGCCCTGAAAAACTAATTTTAACATTGGAGTGTCATAATTTATCCATTTTTAATCATTTAAATTTTTAAGATCAAGAGCCCCAATCTTTTTGTTTTGCTCTCAACATTTTTATAAGTTAGAATCAAAGGCGCTTACTCACTTCCTGGTTTGCGATCTGAGAATTCTGCGTTGTGATTGGCTGCTTCAATGGCCTGTTGACTTCACAACAGCTCGCTTTAGGGATTCCCCATTAACGTGCGCTGATTTCAACTGCATGTCGGGAGGGGGGAAAAACCGAACTTCTCGTCACGGAGATCGCGAGGTCTTTTGCAGGAAGCGTACTTCGGGGCTGGCGGCAAACGCCTTTGCTTCGCCGCTGACTGCAAATTACGGGCCAATGTTGTACTTTTTAAAATTAAATAAATAAATCACTGATCTAAAGATTTTGAGAGCTCAAAGTTATGACTGTACTGCACTTTACTGTCAGTAATTAAACCGGATTGGATTGCATCTTTGTTTTGGGAAGTAGCTTGCAATGAAGAAGCTGTGCCGGGATTGTTGTGCTTTTGAGGCCTTGCATGTTGCCGGCAGATTTCTTTCAGTTTAGTAGTGCCCTGTAGTTAGTTTCCTGAAGGCAGAAGTTCCATTTCATGACTGAAACTTGCTGCATTCCATTTATTTAAATGTGGCTAAGCTACATGGGTGTTCCTGGTGATGGTCCCTTTTTTAGTCCAATCTGCAACTGTGTTCCGTTCTATTCTCCAGGAGAAGTTCAAAGTTCACTGCAAATCGGGTTTATGCCGTACTGTAAAGTTTACTCAAATCTGCCTTTACAAGTATAAATGCATCGTCTTGTTTGTGTTTTTTAATTCATTACTGACGAGCCGTGTTCCCTCGGCAGCGTGTTGTTGCGTGCAGTCTGTTTATTTCAGTGCACGGTCCCTTTTTTAAATTTCTGCGCGATTTTTCCAGCGAGCGGCATGCACGGGACCTTGCAGATGGCCGGGCGCCCCGCTTAGAGGGAACATTGCTGACAAGTCTGTGATTCCACTGAGGAATAAACCGCCAATAGAAACTCTCATTGGAATGTTGGCGATGATCAGCTGGCTCTGTGTAATTCTAGTAGCGACGGCTTTGACTTCAAACTCTTCTGTCTTCCCACTTAAAGTACTAATGGCAGCAAGCGTTTTTTTTTGTTACGAGCTACTTTTTGCCGTTGGCCTTTGTTCTTCCAATACCGTATAAAATTATCGGAAAACACCCTGCACGAGCCAGTAATTTTGTTGCAAAGCCGGGACAGGGGCGCTTCCACTGAAAATAAATTGTTGGGACAATAATTTGATTCCAACGCTCTCCGGGCTGGTCTTCCATCTTCCACCCTCCACAAACTTCAGCTCATCCAACACTCTGCCCCGTGTCCTAACTCACACCCAGCCCCGTTCACCCATCACCCCCTGTGCTCACTGCCCCGTGTCCTAACTCGCAGCAAGTCCCGTTCACCCATCACCCCCTATGCTCACTGCCCCGTCTCCTAACTCTCACCCAGTCCCGTTCACCCATCACCCCCTGTGCTCACTGCCCCGTGTCCTAACTCTCACCCAATCCCGTTCACCCATCACCCCCTGTGCTCACTGCCCCGTGTCCTAACTCGCACCCAGTCCCGTTCACCCATCACCCCCTGTGCTCACTGCCCTGTGTCCTAACTCACACCCAGTCCCGTTCACCCATCACCCCCTGTGCTCATTGCACTACATTGGCTCCCGGTCCGGCAACGCCTCGATTTTAAAATTCTCATCCTTTTTCAAATCTCTCCCATGGCCTCGCCCCTCCCCCTCCCTATCTCTGTAACCTCCTCCAGCTCTCTTTCCGCCCCCCCGGCCCGAGATAGCGCTGCTCCTCCAATCCTGGCCTCTCGCACATCCCTGATTTTTAACTGCTCCAAACTTTTGGTCACCTGTCCCAATATCTCTGTGGCTCGGTGTCAAATTTTGTTTGATTACGCTCCCGTGAAGCGCCTTGGGGTGTTTTACTACGTTAAAGGCGCTATATAAATACAAGTTGTTGTCTGCTCACAGTAAATCCCCTCGATTCTTTTTGAGACTCTCATAAAACCTATAGCTTTTCAACTTGCTGCATTAATTTGTTTGTATCTTACAGCCTCCTCTTGAAATTCATTGCATAAGTACCCTACGGCCCACTGGTAGTGGCTACCCTGATCCTCTTTGCTGTTCAGACGCTCTCCATTTTTTTGTTGTTCCATTAAGCTGTTTTAATGACTCCGGAAGATCTAGTGACCTCTGGGTTTTCTCCTGTGCTAAACCTCGTTTCCGTGCTCTTGAACAAATCTGAATGACTAAGTTTTAATACTCTAACTCACTGGGGGCTAAGCCACCCTCTGCCATTTCCCTGCACAATCTAGTGAACAAGTTGGTGGAAGATACAACTTGCTTTTATGCTCCTTTCATGCCTTCTGCAAGTCGCAAAGGGCTTCACAGCCAATGAATTACTTTTGAAGAACAGTCACTTACTTTGCTGCACATGACTTTGTGCATCTCGCTCGGCTTTGTGGAGGGTGGGGCGCAGCGTCTGGAATTCTAGCATCCGGTAACAGCTGCTTACCATTCCTAGTTACGGCTACTAGTTGCTAATGTTGTCCGACCTGGATCAGGTGGAACAAAACCGTGCGTGTGAAAAGACCCTGGTTTGATTTCTGCTTCACTTGAGAATTGGTGAATTTAGTGATGCACATTTGGCAAACCTTTTTTGTCATTTTTCTGCTAGTTCATAGTTGCAGGGCGAAATAGCCTATGATATTAAAGTTGCAATATTCCAGCGCAGTTTCCGCACTGCCTGCAAACCTCCAGAGGCCGTTTCCAAATGGCAAATTGAGTAAAATTGATGGTAGCTGAACTCACTAAGTCTTCCGCTACACAAGAAAAATGTTTAGTTTTCATTGCCTATTGATAAATGATGAAGCATATTCTTGTATTTTTTTTTTTCTAAACCAAGACATTTGGTCATCTTGGCTTTGAGTGACAAGTTATGAGGTTTTTCTGGGGTGGGAGAGGCCTGGGGAGTTGCCACTTCAATCTCCCATTTTGAACTCTGCTCCCTCCCCCCTCCAGATAATTTTGCCCTGTCCACCAGAGTTGGATGTAGCTGTTGGCTGGTTACATGCTGACATATTGGCTTTAGCCTCCATATTACTTGTAATTTTTTTTTTTTTTACATAGCACTCAAGCATGCAATTTGGATACCTCAACAAATTCTATTCTTTTCACAATTATACAGAATACTTCCTCCTACAGTTGGTCAGATAGCTAGGGGCAGATTCATGTATGAAGGTGCCATTTGTTACTTAGTAGGAGAGCACCACTGCAAACTTTTACTATCAAGGCCCTTAAAATAAATGAATAAAAGTATCCCATGGACTCTCTCGCTCTCTCGCTCTCGCTCTCTCTCATCTGAGTCAGAAGGTTGTGGGTCCCACGCCAGGAGCTTCAGCACATAAAGCTAGTCTGACACTCCAGTGCAGTGCTGAGGGAGTGCTGCACTGTCGGAGGTGCCGTTTTTTTGGATGAGATGTTAAACCGAGGCCCCGTCTGCTCTCTCAGGTGGATGTAAAAGATCCCATGGCCACTATTTTGAAGAGCAGGGGAGTTCTCCCCGGTGTCCTGGACAATATTTATCCCTCAACCAACATCACTAAAAACCGATTATCTGGTCATTATCACATTGCTGTTTGTGGGAGCTTGCTGTGTGCAAATTGGCTGCTGTGTTTTCTACATTACAACAGTGACTACACTTCAAAAAGTACTTCATTGGCTGTAAAGCGCTTTGGCATGTCCTGTGGTCTTGAAAGGTGCTATAGAAATGCAAGTCTTTTAAGTTCAGTCTCAAACTTGGCACAGTTTTAGAAATCTCTAGCAAGTTTTTTAAACTGTAAGGTTAATTCTGTATCTTTGTGGCATATGGATGTGTTTTATATTAACAGTACACTTGCTCTCAACACCTACACTTGCCTTCACCCCAGAAGCAAAACCAGGACCTGGATCTACAGTAGAAATGCCAGAGTTATTTTTCTCATGTCACAGTGAAGTTCAAGCAAGATAACTAAAGTGGCGAATGTTTGCAGTATAGACATTAAAAGATAAAATCCCTGCCCTTCATTCAAGGACATAAAGCCTAATCGTGTTTTCTACTCCTGCTCTTGCTCTGTGTGCAACATTCATCCAAATACAAGAGGCCGGGGCACTTGTTGGTGGAAAGAGTAATATCACTTAACCTCCGTCGGAGGGTATTCCCAAATCAATTACAGGAAACTTTGTTATATCCGGCACCGACGGGACCGAGCTGTTGCCGATCTATCAAAACTGCCGGATATACAAAGTTAATGTTGAAGCATACGGAGGTTTTCATCTCCGTATCTGACAACAAACACTGTTTACAAGCTGTTGCTAAGCAAGTCAGCCCGTACCTTGGAAGCGTCTCTGTAGCTTAGCAACAGCTTCAGAGAGACTTTCCAGAGCCCGACTGTTGAAAACAAAGCCACGAGAAGAAAGAAAACAAAGCCATGAGAAGAAAAACAACCTAACAAAACGACTCCTGATTTCTGCCGGTAGATTGAGGTTTCCGGACATACAACCTCCGGATAAACCAAAGTTTCCTGTAGTACTAGAACCACCTTGCTTTACACCCAACCATTGATGTAGTTACTCAAGAGCACTTGGACTCTAGAATAAGATTCCTTTGGCCAGTCTCTCCACTTGAGTCTAGTCAGACTTGTTTGCATCAATATGAAGCAAAATCCCTACTACAACTGTTGTGAAAATGCACCCTAATTAAATAATATACTGTGGCATTACTAATGTACATGCAAATTGAAAATTATGAAACATTGTCCTGCTGAGTTATCCGAACTGCCTGAAATGTGCTTTTTTTTTTTAACTGCTGGCACATGATCAGGATCTTTGAATAAAGACTTCTTGCTTGCCAACAAACTGGCTATCCTTTCCTAATTTAAACTATCAATAGATGTCGTCCTAAACAAACCAAAAATATTGATTAACAGCATTCCCGTTGGTACTCGTGGGGACGAATGCATTCGGTATAATAGGGAAGGGAGAGCGATATGATGAACTTTCTAACCCAGGCTCGTGCCCGTTAACGGTGAGGCTTGATGCCAGGCTGGTGTAGAAATTTACTGTTCAATCCCTAGTATGTGCACGCGCGGTTTCCCAATATCCTTATCGGCTCCATCTGAACTACTTTTTGTCAGACCCATCCATCAAAACAAAAATTTTGCAGTCACTTGTTCAAAGCTTATTGCCAAATTGGAGGCAGTTTTGTGATTTATGGGCCTCCACGGCACCCTTACTTCAGGAGGCTTTCACCACATCAATCCGGGCTTGATTTGAAACCAGGCCCCCCCCCCCCCCCGCCGAGGGCGGTGGGTAAACCCAATCCCCATCAATACCGCAAGCTGCCATTAAATTAAATCTGCACCCAGGGTGCCATAATGGGTGAGAAGCGGCAAATTTAACAATCGGTGCAGTAGAGAGTGCTCCTGAGGTTGGGGCTCTTCACTGCCCTGGAGTAAGCTACAGCATTGTTAGACATTGATTTTCTGAGGTCACATCTCCATTGTTCCATTGACTGTCCCGTGTGTGCTTTTTAGACGATCAGTGTCATTTCGAATAGAAGCTCACATTTTCACCATCTTGATCCATGTAGGCAAGACTTTAATGTTGCTGTGTACCAATGTGGAGTGCCGATGCCACGGAGGCCTCGATTTAATTATTAGGTAAATGGCGAGAAAATAATTGCAATATTTTATAAATGAATGTAGACTAAAGACCGCATTAAATTTTTTAAAAAGTGAGACCACCTGGTATTTTCCTCCCTCTTCACTGCCTAGTGCTGAATGGAAGATCTGCTACCCATTATGGATATTTTAAATATTGCTACCATGTTGGCTGTACAATTGACATCACCATCACCTTTTCACGCAGTTTACTTACTGCCTTGTAAACAGCTTTGTCGGCTTTACTGCACAGAGATTTTGTTTTAAAGTGCCTGTGTCGAGTAGGTGTATTGTCACGTTTCTGTTCCGGCTGCAAATGGCTTTGTAGAACACACGTTTTTTGATTTTTTTTTTTGCTCCTTTTAGCTGTGATAGAAGTCGAGTCCAGTTATTTTTCCTGTTACGCAAAAGACTGATTTCTTGCTCTCGCCTATAGCATTCTTGACTTGTGTGGCTTTCACACTGATGATAAAGAACGGCCATAACTTGTCACCAGGGAGGTAGCTGATACTTATTTATGCAGATGAATGGTCTGGTCCTTTTTAAAAAAAAAAAAAAAAAGATGCATTTCTTTCTGCCTTGGGTTTTTGTACAAATAATTTTAGGAAACTGCTTGGATTGCGATTGCACTATTTTGATCACTTGTGCTTTAACAGTACTCTGTATTTTTTCACTTACTGGTATGCAGTTACGTACCATAATATATTCCTGCTGTGATGTTAGTGTGAAAAAATTAAAGAATTGACTTGTTGAAATAAATAGTGGTCTGGTTGCATTTTTTTTTTAGGTGTTTGGCTTAGTTCACTGCACATTTAAACATGATTTTGAAGATACCGTCTAAGTTAGTGGAGAGCTAGTCATCTAATCTTTCTTTTCTTCCCTATTCCTTGCAAAAGCAGCAGGGGGAATAATGTTTTTTTTAATTGCTGAATGGCACGCACAGCCTTTCTGAGAACATTTATATAATGCCTTTAACAAGGAAAAATGTCCCAAGCCATGTCACAGGAGTATTATAAGACAAAATTTGCATTTTTGAGAACACTAGAAATCAGAACATTTGCAGTGATTTTTCTCATCCCTGGTATACTGCTGTCGTACATTAAAGACTGATGATGTCTGTCAGCCATGGCTCAGTGGGCAGCACTCTCTCTTGCCTCGGAGTCAGAAGGTTGTGGGTTCCTGTCCCGCTCCAGGAATGTAAGCACAACAATCTAGGCTGACACGCCAGTGCAGTGCTGAGGCAGTGCTGCACTGCAGGAGGTGCCGTCTTTTGGATGAGATGTTAAACCGACACCCCGTCTGCGCTCTCGGGGACATAAAAGATCCCACGGCCACTATTTTGAAGAAGGGCAGGGGAGTTAACCCCGGTGTCCTAGCCAATATTTATCCCTCAACATCACCAAAACATTATCTGGTCATTATCACATTGCTGTTTGTGGGAGCTTGCTGTGTGTAAATTGGCTGCCGAGTTTCCCACATTACAACAGTGCCTACACTTCAAAAAGTACTTCATTGGCTGTAAAGCGCTTTGGGACGGCCGGTGGTCGTGCAAGGCGCTATAGAAATGCAAGTCTTTTAATTGTTTCGAGGACAGGCTTGCCTTTGTTTTAGATGCTTTTCCCCTTTTTATTTTTGTGTAAATAAAATTTGCACAGGTCCCACCTCCCTCAGCCCTCTTTATGAGATAAAACCCTTCTATGCTGAGCATTGCTCCCTTCTGTTGTAGCAATGATCAACCTCAGACCTTGCAACGACGCATGCGCAAAGGGGGGCTCATGGGTTGAAGCTTCCCGCATGGGCTACCGCCACCAATCAGCGCAGGGGGCGGGCACAGAAGGCTGGCCAGGAGGGCGGGATTACTGGCGGGCATGTGGCGACCAGCTGATTGACAGCAGTGCCGACCAATCGGGGTCTTGTTGCCTTGGGTAACGGGCCTACAAAGACCAATCAGCACAGGAGGCTGCCCAGGAGAGCAGGATTAGTGGAGGGCACGTGGAGAGCGGGTGATTGACAGCACTGCCGGCTAATAGGAGTGCCGTTGCCTTGGGTAACCGGCTGGGAAGACCAATCAGCGCAGTGGATGGCCGAGAAGGGTGGGATTAGTTATTGGAGGGCGGAGTGAGCGGGTGATTGACAGAGGCGCCGACCAATAGGAGTGGTGTTGCCGTGTGAAACGGGCTGCACCGACCAATCAGCACAGCAGGCTGCCGAGGAGGGCGGGATCAGGCACTGAGGCCCACTGGCATCTCGGGCAATTGTTGTTTAAAATGGCGGCGGTGAGCGGCCGCACCAGGTGTAAGCGCAGGTTCCGGCGATAGGGTCGGTGAATGGAGTTGAGGCAGAATATCAGCCTTGATCATATTGAATGGTGGAGCAGGCTCAAGGGGCCGAATGGTCGACTCCTGCTCCTATTTATTATGTTCCCGTGTTCCAGTGCCAGGGCGGGAGGGCCCAGGGCCTCAGGTCGGCCCCCCATCCACCACCTTAAACATTCACTCCCTCCACCACCGGCACACCGTGGCTGCAGTGTGTACCATCTACAAGATGCACTGCAGCAACTCGCCAAGGCTTCTTCGGCAGCACCTCCCAAACCCGCGACCTCTTCCACCTAGAAGGACAAGGGCAGCAGGCGCATGGGAACACCACCACCTCCAAGTCACACACCATCCTGACTTGGAAATATATCGGCCGTTCCTTCATCGTCGCTGGGTCAAAATCCTGGAACTCCCTAACAGCACTGTGGGAGCACCTTCACCACACGGACTGCAGCGGTTCAAGAAGGCGGCTCACCACCACCTTCTCAAGGGCAATTGGGGATGGGCAATAAATGCTGGAGTTGCCAGCGACGCCCACATCCCATGAAGTGTGAACTGCCCCCAGACCCGCTCAGCCCAACAAAATCCTGTCAGCCGTGGGTCAGTGGGCAGCACTCTCTCTCGCCTCTGAGTCAGAAGGTTGTGGGTTCAAGTCCCACTCCAGAGACTTAAGCACATAAAGCTAGGCTGACACTCTGATGCAGTACCGAGGGAGTGCTGCACTGTCGAAGGTGCCGTCTTTCAAATGAGACGTTAAACCGAGGCACTGTCCGCCCTCTCAGGTGGATGTAAAGGATCCTATGGCACTATTTTGAAGAACAGCAAGTGAGTTATCCCCGGTGTCGTGGGGTCAATCAACATCACTAAAACATTATCTGGTCATATATAAGGCGGGAGGGGGGCCTCCCGTGGAGAGAAATCTAGAATGTTAAAGAGAAAAGACAAGCAGTGCAGGAAAGTGATTGGGGTAAGGGTAACCCGAGTGTGACAGGAAGGGACAGAGCGTACAACCAAAGGAGTGCACTAACAAATCGGGTCCGGGTAAGAAAAAATGGTAATAAGACAAATAGGGCCATAGTAGAAAAAAATGTTAAGATGTCTAAAAATGTTAAAAAGACAAATCTAAAGGCACTGTATCTGAATGCACGAAGCATTCGTAATAAAGTAGATGAAATAACAGCACAAATAGATGTAAATGAATACGATATAATTGCGATTATGGAGACATGGCTGCAGGGTGACCAAGGCTGGGAGCTGAATATCCAAGGATATTCGATATTTAGGAAGGACAGGCAAAAAGGAAAAGGAGGTGGGGTGGTGTTGTTAGTAAAGGATGAAATCAGAGCAATAATGAAAAAGTATATTGGCTCAGAAAATAAAGATGTAGAATCAGTCTGTGTGGAGCTAAGAAGCACCAAGGGGCAGAAAACATTGGTGGAAGTTGTCGATAGGCCTCCAAACAGTAGTGGATGGCATCAAACAGGAAATTAGAGGAGCCAACTTGGGAACAGGCTATCCTAGACTGGGTACTGTGCAATGAGAAGGGGTTAATTAATAATCTTGTTGTGCAGGGTCTTTTAGGGAAGAGTGACCATAACATGGTAGAATTCTTCATTAAAATGGAAAGTGAAAAAGTCCAATCCGAAACTAAGGTCCTAAATCTAAACAAAGGAAACTACGAAGGTCTGAGGAGTGAGTTGGCTATGATAGATTGGGGAGCTTCATTAAAAGGCATGATGGTGGATAGGCAATGGCTAACCTTTAAGGAACGAATGCATGAATTGCAACAGTTATACATTCCTTTCTGGCACAAAAACACTAAAGATAAATCAAATAGGAACAGGAGTAAAAAGCAAGAAAGACTGGCATTTATATTGCACCTTTCACGATGTCCCAAAGCGCTTTACAGCCCATGAAGCACTTTTGAAGTGTAGTCACTGTTGTAATGTAAGAAACATGGCAGCCAATTTGCACACAGCAAGCTCCCACAAACAGCAATTTGATAATGACTAGATAATCTGTTTTTAGTGATGTTGATTGAGGGATAAATATTAGCGAGGACACCAGGGATAACTCCCCTGCTCTTCTTCGAAGTAGTTCCATGGGATCTTTTACATCCACCCGAGAGGGCAGATAGGGCCTCAGTTTAACATCTCATCTGAAAGGCAGCACCTCTGTCAGTGCAGCACTCCCTCAGCACTGCACTGGAGTGTCAGCCTAGGTTTATGTGCTCAAGTCTCTAGAGTGGGACTTGAACCCGCGACCTTCTGACTCAGAGGCGAGAGTGCCACCCACTGAGCCACAGCTGACACATGTAGTCTTTATCTGAGGAAGGAAGTTCTTGCCATGGAGGGAATGTAGCGAAGATTCACCAGGCTGATACCTGGGATGGCAGGAATGACATATGAAGAGAGATTGGGTCGATTAGGCTTATATTCGCTGGAGTTTAGAAGAATGAGAGGGAATCTCATCGAAACTTATAAAATTCTAACAGGACTAGACAGACTAGATGCAGGAAGGATGTTCCCAATGGTGGGGGAGTCCAGAACCAGGGGTCACAGTCTAAGGATAAGGGGTAAGCCATTTAGGACAGAGAGGAGGAGGAATTTCTTCACCCAGAGAGTGGTGAACCTGTGGAATTCTCTACCACAGAAGGCAGTAGAGGCCAATTCATTAAATATATTCAAGAAGGAGTTAGATATATTTCTTAAGGCTAAAGGGATCAAGGGATATGGGGAGAAAGCAGGGACAGGGTACTGAGTTTGGATGATCAGCCATGATCTCATTAAATGGCGGAGCAGGCTCAAGGGGCCGAATAGCCTACGCTTGCTCCTATCTTCTATGTTTCTATGTTTCTGAAATTAAAAACGGAACATGCTGGAAATACTCAGCCTCTGTGGAGAGAGAAGCTCGATGACCTTTCAGCATTTTAATTCAAAGTCACTGCCAGTCTTCACAACTGAGCAGAAATGCTCCAGATGAGCAACCTTACAGGAGAAGCACAGGTGGCTTGAGATGCATGCTGGCCGAACCAATCAAATGGTGCAGGAGGATCCCAGTAACAGATCGGTAAAGCGACCATCTAGCTCATTGGTGGAGCTAACATTATGGGGCGCGATCTTGCCATCCCTGGGGAGGCGGGTTTGGAGGCGGGACTGCTGGGAAAATGGCAGAATCTGGGGGCAGGTACCCATCCCGCCCCCAACCCGCCTCCGTTCCATCTTCCCAGGAGGCGAGTAGCCGACCCGCGCCGGGTCCCGTCTCCTGGAGGCGGGAAGGGGATTAGTGCCACTTAACTGCCTGTTAACAGGTGGTTAACGGGCAGTTAAGAGGATTATCCCCATTTTTCCAGCAGAGGCGCGGGCTTCCCGACGTCGGGAAACCCCGCCAGGGTCACCGAGGCGAGCAGGGGGTCTGCGGGGTGCAAAAGTGCGCTGTGGAGGTGAGTGATGGGTGCAAGTGTGGAGAGGTGAGTATGTGAGGTGAGTGGAAAGTGTTAGAAAATGTTTACTTACCTTTGTTTCTTCCTGCAGGCTTCAACAGTTGGGGATGCGGAGAGTCTCGCATCTCACCGGCAGAGATGACAGAATGGCGGCTGCATTCTCCGATGCAACAACCATCTAACTTCTGCTCACAAAAGAGGTTTGATGAGTCTTGCATACAAGAACTCATCAAACTACAGAGAATGTCAGTGTTTGATAATTCATCTCCACTCCAAAGCACCCTAGTGGCAAAATGGCGCCCCCTAGTGTCCGTGTAAATCATCTTGTGCACATGCAAATGTCCATAACACTTCTGTTGTCATGATGATTTTTGGCCACATGTCAATATTTAACATTGAAAATGCTTTTCTAATTTGTTGTACAGGAAACTCTTCGGTACCCGGCACCGACGGGACCGGCGTGTTGCCGGTTGATTAAAAATTCCGGATGACGGAGAGGGTTATCTACCGAGGCTATTTTTAACAAACAAAAATTAAAAAAATCAAGAAATGTGCAGTATACAGTAATTGGGTACTCACCTACAGAATGTTGTGTTAAATGGATGGTGGAAGATGCTTGATTAAGTACAGTACTGCCAGTTGGGGTAATCCATAACTCTTTAATTACTTAGCAGTAAAACAAAACTTATAAAGTAAACAGAAAAATGGCAGATCGGAAGAGACTACCGGCAGCGCGGGAGAGTCAGACTCCTGTTACAGGGGTATTGAGGTGTTCGGACTACCGGCAGCGCGGGAGAGTCAGACTCCTGTTACAGGGGGATTGAGGTGTTCCGACTTCCGACAGCGCCAAGAAGCCGAGTAGTGGCAGTTTGGAGAACTACCCCCACTGACTAACTCGGCTACCGCGGGAGACTCGGACTCGGCAACATTGCCGGTTATTGAGGTGTTGTTTTCGGAGTATGAATTTTGCCGGTTAATAGAGAATTCCGGATATTTAGGTGTCGTTTAAACGAGGGTTTCCTGTAATGGGAATTCTGAATGTAAACAGGGCCCGGTGAGCTCGCAGCTGCAACTTGCGGACACTCGGTGGCATTGTAGCTCCACTGTCTCACCTGACTTGCCGTTTTTGCATGTAGTTATTCGTCTAAAGACCTGTTACACTTCTGAAAAATTTCCAACCCATTGTTGGCAATGCTGCAGGAGTTCTGCTTTTATTTTTTTTAAAAGTCTTGCATTTTGCACGTCTGTCATATGCCAGATGCAAATATTTGTTTTGAAATGTGTGAGCAGTGATTGTTTCCTGTTTTTCTGATCTTGGCAGGAGCCACAGATAATGCTTTAATTGGCCTCAGGGTGTGCCAATTTAAAACAACAACAACTTGCATTTATATAGCGCCTTTAACGTAGTAAAACGTCCCAAGGCGCTTCACAGGAGCGATTATCAAACACAATTTGACACCGAGCCACATAAGGAGAAATTAGGGCAGGTGCCCAAAAGCTCGGTCAAAGAGGTCGGTTTTAAGGAGCGTCTTAAAGGAGGAGAGAGAGGTAGAGAGGCGGAGAGGTTTAGGGAGGGAATTCCAGAGGTTAGGGCCCAGGCAACAGAAGGCACGGCCGCCAATGGTGGAGCGATTAAAATTGGGGATGCTCAAGAGGCCAGAGTTAGTTTAATTTAAAGCCATTAAACTATGTGGCTTTAAAGGGACGAGCAAGGTTGCCCACAGTTCCATCTTTTCCGAATCGTATATTGTGTCATGTGGTATAATACTCCTGTCCTGAAAACACCGAGGGGGAGAAATTGGGTGAGTAGCGCCAGCCGTTAGCGCCTAAAGAGGCAGTCAGTGGCTGTAGCGCCACTGGCTGCGTCTGCGGCGATATTCAGTAGGGGCGCTAATGGTGATGTTAGGCATTTGCGCTGCGCCGCCACCGATGACGTCATCGGTGTGCGCAGCGCCCCATTCGTGCCCCGTTCGCGATATTTGGTAGCGAACGCCGCAGTTGCGCCGCTCGCTACCCGCGCCCGGTTCACGGGGCCTTACTGTGCCGGCAGCGGCGCAAGTTAAGGTGGAGGTGCGGGGCGGCCGCTTTTTCGGCGGCCGCCTGTCAGCACCTCCGTCCCCGGCCTCCTAACCACCCCCCCCCCGCCCCCCGCAGCATTGCCGGCTGTTTCCCGAGAGCCCGGCACTTCTCCTTGGTGCCGGGCTCATTTGCCGGCACTCGCGATTGGGGATCACGCTGTTGCAGGCACCTCCCCCTTAACAGTGGGAGGAAGGCCTGCAGTACTGCAGCGTGCCGTGCCGCAGCATGTGGCGCTGCGGCACGTTGTGCTGCGATAATCAGTTTCAGCGCCCTAAGAGGGACGCGGAGCGCCTCGAGCCTCACCCCGTCTCCCTCGAGGGGCACTGAAACTGAATTTCTGGCGATCGGTATCACTCCGATCGCTGCGCTAAATCCTGCGCTCCGCCGACTTTTGCGCCACTTTGGCGCCCCAACCCAATTTCTAGGCCCTAATCCTTTGATTATTGGCAGATCTGCTCAGACCTATTAACCCACTGTATCATAAATTGATACTTTTCTTTGTTTCCTGAATAATAATCGTCAGGAGTCACAGTCTAAGGATAAGGGGTAAGCCATTTAGGACTGAGATGAGGAGGAATTTCTTCACCCAGAGAGTGGTGAACCTGTGGAATTCTCTACCACAGAAGGCAGTTGAGGCCAAATCATTAAATATATTCAAGAAGGAGTTAGATATATTTCTTAAGGCTAAAGGGATCAAGGGATATGGGGAGAAAGCAGGGACAGGGTACTGAATTTGGATGATCAGCCATGATCTCATTAAATGGCGGAACAGGCTCGAGGGGCCGAATGGCCTACTCCTGCTCCTATCTTCTATGTTTCTATATTTTTATCAGGAATGCCGAGTGGCTCATCCAGTTTTTTTTTATTCGCTTATGGGATCTGGGTGTCGCTGGCGAGGCCAGCATTTATTGCCCATCCCTAGTTGCCCTTGAGAAGGTGGTGGTGAGCCGCCTTCTTGAACCTCTGCAGTCCGTGTGGTGAAGTTGCTCCCGCAGTGCTGTAAATGTACTTATTGTCATGAATCTCATCATTCATGAAGAAATAACTCATGAAGTAACACTGGGCGGCCAGCTGGTGGCGAAGTCCAAGGAGTATAAATACTCGGGCGTGGGCCCAGCTTGCTCAGGATGTTTCTGTAACCAGGAACTAGTGATTGTAACTAGAAATCTCATGGTTTTGAAACAGTTGATTAAAGCCTTGTTTATACTCAAAGCAAGTGCTCAGTAGTCTTTTTACATCACTTATTGTAGATCAGAGTTTCAGCAGGAAAGGTAAATAAAAGTTTGCAGGTTGTGTCTTACTTGAATAAAGTTACAGTTTTTGTTGAATCCCACCCCATCTACATATATTTGTGCACACACGCACACATCCTTTGCAATTCTGTAACTTTTTCTGATCACTTTTCATATAATTTGTTGTTTAAATCTTTTCATATTGAACGGTCCCAACTCCCAACCAGCGGAGAGGACTAGGGAGGGAATTCCAGACCTTAGGGCCCAGGCAGCTGAAGGCACAGCCGCCAACGGTGGAGTGAAGAAAACTAGGGATGCGCAAAAGGCCAGAATTGGAGGAGAGTTGTAGGGCTGGAGGAGATTGCAGAGATAGGGAGGGACGAGGCTGTGGAGGGATAGGGAAACAAGGATGAGAATTTTTAAATCGAGGTGTTGCTTAACCGGGAGTCTATGTAGGTCAGCGAGCAGAGGGGTGATGGGTGAACGGGACCTGGTGCGAGTTAGCATACGGGCAGCCGAGCTATGGATGAGCTCAAGTTTACAGAGAGTGGGAGGCCGGCCGGGAGAGTGTTGTCGATCTAGAGGTAACAAAGGCATGAATGAGGGTTTCAGCAGCAGATGAGCTGAGGTAAGGGCGGAGACGGGCGATATTATGCTAATAACCTATTTAATGACCTTAATTATTCAAAAGACTTGCAGTTTGATGTAAGAAAACTACTAGGCACTTGGTCTGAGTATTAAACAAGGCTTTAATCAACTGTTTTACAACATGGAGACCCAGTTGTGTCCTTCACTAGTTCCTGTTAAAGAATGTCCTGAGCAAGCTGGGACCATGCCCGAGTATTTATACTCTCCCTGGACAGCGCCACCAGCAGGCCACCCAGTGTTATTTCATAAGTCATTTCCACATGAATGACAAGATTCATGTCACAGTTTATAACGAGTTAATTTTTTTCAGCTGAAACCATGTCAGTACTGCAATATTACAGCAGCCTTTATTGCAAACAGATGTCAGAGTTGTACAAACTCTGGAAAGAATTGTGGTCCACCTCAGACCTGCGAACAGTGCAAACAGCAGTGTGCATATGACCGAAAAGATGATAGGAAATAAGTAGATGCCTTTACTGAGTATGATAGATGCATTAAGGCAGCTGGTTATGTAAAACTGTAAAAGTGCATGTGGCTGTTGTACAATTGGGGCAATTTGTGATTTTGAGATGAGTTCAAAACTTTGTATTTGTAAATGAATGGCCTAGAAATTCGTCTCATGCAATGGCGCAAAGCGGGCGGTATCTGATTGGCCGCCCATTATACGCAGCGCCTGGTAGCTGCATTGACTGCATTGGAACTGAATATCAGGCGGTGGGTATAATGGGCGGCCAATCCGATACCGCCCATTTTTCTCCACCGCCCAGGACAAATTTCTAGGCCAATATCTCTTCAACAATGTGTCATGAATCTTGCCATTCATGTAGAAATGACTCATGGGATAACACTGGGCGGCCTGCTGGGGCGCCGTCCAGGAAAAGTATAAATACTCGGGTGTGGGCCCAGCTTGCTCAGGATGTTTCTGTAACCAGGAACTAGTGATGTAACTAGAATCTCATGGTTGTGAAACAGTTGATTAAAGCCTTGTTTTATACTCAGACCAAGCACTTAGTAGTTTTCTTATGTCACAATGTCTTCAGCGTAAAATGTATAAGAGCTACGTAAGTTCGGACGATTTAATGATCTCTTTTCATTATTGCAATCTAAATCTATGAAAGCAGAATGCGGACAAAACGTTTGAGGCCTGGGACCATTCTGACTTGGAAATATATTGGCCGATCCTTCATCGTCGCTGGGTCAAAATCCTGGAACCCCCTCCCTAACAGCACTGTGGGAGCACCTTCACCACACGGACTGCAGCGGTTCAAGAAGGCGGCTCACCACCACCTTCTCGAGGGCAATTAGGGATGGGCAATAAATGCTGGTCTCGCCAGCGCTGCCCACATCCCGTGAATTAATTTTTAATAAAATCTTTATGAAATCTGACTTGCTGCTTAGGACCTCATTTTGACTTTCATAAATGTAGACTTTCCAGCTGGGCTGGCTGGATAGTGATCAACAGCGGGAGTCGGGCGTCCTTTATTTGTCTTGCTGCGGCAGACTACCGCCAATTCCGGTAACCTCAGTGTTGGCTGAGGTTTGCTAATTTAGCACGGATCAGGGGTCAGACCTGGAGACACCTTTATCAGTGCGACACCGCAGTAGGCATTTCTCCCGAGAGCCATCACCTAGGGGAGCCGGCTGCATTTAGTTCTAACTCAGTTGGAGAGGAAGCAGATAAAGCCGTCGCTTCACATTGTTTCAATTTAAGTTAGGGGAAGGTGAAAATTTTAGTTCTCCTTCCACACCTCATTTTCCATGTGGCTCGTTTGGTCGTATTCATAATTTTTTTGTTAAATCGTAATGAAGTCTGGTGATTGATTAGCAGTAACAAATTCCAAAGTGTTTGTATGTCATTTTTCTTTTAACCAGACCATGTGTCGAAACTTACACAGACCCCATTATACATCTGCTCTGTTTATTATTACTTGATACTACAGTACACGACTGCTTCCTCCACATGAAGGTTGATGGGAGGTTGCTTTGCTGGCTCCGTACATTGTCATATAAACGAGTCCCCCAGAAGACCAAAGAGCAATGGAAAAAGCCTCAGCTCCGCATCACACTCCTCTTTTCGCCAAAAGAACAGTAAACTAGATTCAGCAGCACACATTATAACAGATAATTGGGATTGTTGAAGTATTTATTGGTCAGGTAAGGTATAAGAACATAAGAAATAGGAGCAGGAGTCGGCCATTTGGCCCTTCAAGCCTGCTCCGCCATTCAATAAGATCATGGCTGATCTTCTTCCTCAACTCCACTTTCCTGCACTATCCCCATATCCCTTGATTCCCTTAATATTCAAAAATCTATCGATCTCTGTCTTGAATATACTCGACCACTGAGCCTCCACAACCCTCTGGGGTAGAGAATTCCAAAGATTCACAACCCTCTGAGTGAAGAAATTTCTCCTCATCTCAGTCTTAAATGGCCGACCCCTTATCCTGAGACTGTGACCCCTGGTTCTAGACTCTCCAGCCTCTACCCTATCAAGCCCTGTAAGAATGTTGTATGTTTCAATGAGTATAAAATGTATTCTTGTAATTATAGGGAAGTATTTTGATTGGCTGAAAAATTATAAAATCACAATAAACATAGCTTATCAGGCTTTAAAGAAATAACGCTGTATTGCCTTCCTTATATGATGTATAATATATTACATTGATTAGAATTGTCATATTTAATTTATATATTTATATAATGGGTAAATGTAAATAAATATACATTTCACAGCTTGCCCATGTTGTAAGCTTAGATTAAAACAGCTGGCTGTATTGTCTTTCAAAAAATACCTTTCATAGGAGTGATATTGTGGGGCAAATACAGAGGTTGATTTTTTTTAAGTACTATTTTCTCTTTCAGTGGTTTCACAGTAGCATAGTTTCACATGAGCCGACCTTGACCCCTCACAATCGAGAAGCTATTGGGGCGATTTTGTGAATGGAGGCGCGTTGGAGGCGGGACTACTGCTTGTTGGGGTTTAGTCCCGCCTCCATCGAGTTGTGGCCGACCCACGCTATTTTCCCTTGATTGAGCTTGTTTATTCCGCCCAGCGGGTTTAGCAGGCCAATTAAGGGAAAGCCGGTTGCAGAGCACGTCAGCGTATGACGTTTCATCTGTCAAAAAATTTTGACAGATGAATTGTCATCATTTGACAGCTCAGTGATGCTGTCAAACAGTGACAATCTGTGCAGTTTGATGAGGCCTTGCATACAAGACCTCATCAACCTTCTTTCTTTTACAGAATTGAGATGTTTGTTGCACCTGAGAATGCAACAGCCATCTCTCATCTGTAACACGGAGGTGTGAAACTCTCCACATAGAAACCGACTGAAGCCTGCAGGAAGAAACAAAGGTAAGTACACTTTTAACAACACTTAGGACTTATCTCAGATACTTACCTCTACACTCTTGCACCCATCACTCACCTTCACACCACACTTTTGCACCCGCCTGACCCCCGCAGACCCAGTACTCGCCTCGCTGAGCTGGCGCGTTTTGGTGCCGTCGGGAAGCCCGCACTTGTGACAGGACCCGGCGCGGGACGGCAACCCGCCTCCTGGGAAGATGGCATGGAGGCGACCCGCCACCAAATTCTGCCATTTTCCCAGCAGTTCCGCCTCCATACCCGCCTCCTCGGGGCTGAGAAAAATCGGGCCCTTCATGTTTGATCCACGCCATCACTAAGACTGCCTATTTCCACCTCCGTAACATCATCCGACTCCGCCCCTGCCTCAGCTCATCTGCTGCTGAAACCCTCATCCATGCCTCTGTTACCTCTTGACTTGACTATTCCAACAGACTCCTGGCTGGCCTCCCACGTTCTACCCGCCGTAAACTTGAGGTCATCCAAAACTCTGCTGCCCATGTCCTAACTCGCACCAAGTCCCGTTCGCCCATCACCCCTGTGTTCGCTGACCTACATTGGCTCCCAGTTAACCAACACCTCAATTTTAAAATTCTCATCCTTGTTTTCAAATCGCTCCATGGCCCCCGCCCCTCCATCTCTGTAATCTCTTCTACCCCTACAACCCTCCACAATATCTGCGCTCCTCCAACTCTGGCTTCTTGAGCATCCCCAATTTTAATCACCCCACCATTGGTGGCCGTGCCTTCAGCTGCCTGGGCCCTAAGCTCTGGAATTCCCTCCCTAACTTGTTCCACCTCTCTACCTCTCTTTCCTCCTTTAACACATTCCTTAAAACCTACCTCTTTGACCAAGCTTTTAGTCATATGCCCTAATATCTCCTTACGTGGTTCGGTGTCAAATTTTGTTTGAAAACGCTCCCGTGAAGCACCTCGGGACGTTTTACTACGTTAAAGGTGCTATATAAATGCAAGTTGTTGTTGATCTAATGTGCCTTTTCAAAGGCTATATTACCCAGGGCTAACAATGATCCTAATTGATGTAAATCAAATACTGGAAATGATGTCGACATGTCCTATGGTTTCAGTCAGATAAGCCATGATCTTAATGAAACATAGAAACATAGAAAAATAGGAGCAGGAGTCGGCCATTCGGCCCTTCGAGACTGCTCCGCCATTCAATATGATCATGGCTGATCCTCTATCTCAATACCATATTCCCGCTCTCTCCCCATACCCCTTGATGCCTTTTGTGTCTAGAAACCTATCTATCTCCTTCTTAAATATATTCAGTGACTTGGCCTCCACAGCCCTCTGTGGTAGAGATATCCACAGCTTCACCACCCTCTGAGTGAAGAAATTTCTCCTCATCTCAGTACTAAATGTCCTACCCCATATCCCGAGACTGTGACCTCTCGTTCCAGACCCCCCAGCCAGGAGAAACATCCTCCCTGCATCCAGTCTGTCTAGCCCTGTCAGAATTTTATACGTTTCAATGAGATCCCCTCTCATTCTTCTAAACTCTAGTGAAAACAAGCCTAGTCGACCCAATCTCTCCTCATAAGACAGTCCTGCCAACTCAGGAAGCAGTCTGGTGAACCTTCGCTGCACTCCCTCTATGGCAAGTATATCCTTTTTTAGGTAAGGAGACCAAAACTGCACACAGTACTCCAGGTGTGGTCCAAGGCCCTGTACAACTGTAATAAGACATCCTTGCTCCTGTACTCAAATCCTCTTGCAATGAAGACCAACATAACATTTGCCTTCCTAACTGCTTGCTGCACCTGCATGTTTGCTTTCAGTGACTGATGTACAAGGACACCCAGGTCCTTTTGTACATCAGCATTTCCCAATCTATCACCATTTAAATAATACTCTACCTTTCTGCTTTTCGTACCGAAGTGGATAACTTCACATTTATCCACGTTATACTGCATCTGCCATGTATTTGCCCACTCACTCAATTTGTCTAAATTGTCTTGAAGCCTCTTTGCATCCTCCTCACAACTCATAATTCCACCTAGTTTTGTGTCGTCAGCAAACTTGGAAATATTACATTTGGTTCCCTCATCCAAATCATTGATATATATTGTGAATAGCTGGGGCCCAAAGCACTGATCCCTGTGGTACCCCACTAGTCTCCGCCTGCCACCCCGAAAAAGACCCATTTATTCCTACTCTCTGTTTCCTGTCTGTTAACCAATTTTCAATCCATGCCAGTATATTATCTCCAATCCCATGTGCTTTAATTTTGCACACTAACCTCTTATGTGGGACTTTATCAAAGGCCTTCTGAAAATCCAAATACACCACATCCACTGGCTCTCCCTTATCTATTCTACCAGTTACATCCTCAAAAAACTCCAGTAGGTTTGTCAAACACGGTTTCCCTTTCATAAATCCATGTTGACTTTGTCTAATCCTGTTGATATTTTCTAAGTGTCCTGTTATCACATCCTTTATAATAGACTCTAGCATTTTCCCTACTATTGATGTTAGGCTAACCGGTCTATAGTTCCCTGTTTTCTCTCTCCCTCCTTTTTTAAATAGTGGGGTTACATTTGCCACCCTCCAATCTGCAGGAACTGTTTGATAATTTATAGAATTTTGGAAGATGACAACCAATGCATCCACTATTTCCATGGCTACCTCTTTTAGTACTCTGGGATGCAGATTATCAGGCCCTGGGGATTTATCAGCTTTCAGTCCCATTAATTTCTCCAGCACTATTTTTTTACTAATACTAAGTTCCTTTAATTCCTCCTTCTCACTAGACCTTTGGTTTCCTAGCATTTCTGGGAAGTTATTTGTGTCCTCTTCCATGAAGACAGAACCAAAGTATTTGTTTAATTGCTCTCCCATTTCCTTGTTCCCCATTATAAATTCTCCCATTTCTGACTGTAAGGGACCTACATTTGTCTTCACTAATCTTTTTCTTTTTACATACTTGTAGAAGCTTTTACAATCAGCTTTTATGTTCCTTGTAAGTTTACTCTCATGCTCTATTTTTCCCCTCTTAATCAATCTCTTGGTCCTTTTTTGCTGAACTCTAAACTGCTCCCAATCCTCAGGCTTGCTACTTTTTCTGGCAACTTTATATGACTGCTCTTTGGATCTAATACTATCCTTAATTCCTTTTGTTAGCCATGGTTGGGCCTCTTCTCCTTTTGTGTTTTTGTGACAGAAAGGAATGTATAATTGTTTCAATTCAAGCATTCATTCCTTAAATGTTAGCCATTGCCTAGACACCATCATGCCTTTTAATGAAGCTCCCCAATCTATCACTCCTCATACCATTGTAGTTTCCTTTGTTTAGATTTAGGACCCTAGTTTTGGATTGGACTTCTTCACTTTCCATTTTAATGAAGAATTCTATCATGTTATGATCACTCTTCCCTAAAGACCCCGCACAACAACATTATTAATTAACCCCTTCTCATTGCACAATACCCAATCTAGGATAGCCTGTTCCCTAGTTGGCTCCTCAATGTACTGGTCTAAAAAACCATCTCGTACACACTCCAGGAATTCATCCTCCACATTATTATTGCTAATTTGGTTTGGCCAGTCTATATGTAGATTAAAGTCACCCATGATTACTGTAGTACCTTTGTTACATGCATCTCTAATTTCCTGTTTGATGCCATCCCCTACATTACCACTACTGTTTGGAGGCCTATAGACAACTCTCACCAATGTTTTCTGCCCCTTGGTGCTTCTTAGCTCCACCCAGACTGATTCTACATCTTTATTTTCTGAGCCAATATCCTTTCTCACTATTGCTCTGATTTCATCCTTTACTAACAACGCCACCCCACCTCCTTTTCCTTTTCGCCTGTCCTTCCTAAATATTGAATATCCTTGGATATTCAGCTCCCAGCCTTGGTCCCCCTGCAGCCATGTCTCCGTAATCGCAATTATATCGTATCCGTTTACATCTATTTGTGCTATTAATTCGCCTACCTTATTACGAATGCTTTGTGCATTCAGATACAGTGCCTTTAGATTTGTCTTTTTAACATTTTTAGACATCTTAACATTTTTTTGTACTATGGCCCTATTTGTCTTATTACCATTTTTTCTTACCCGGACCCTATTTGTTAGTGCACTCCTTTGGTTGTACGCTCTGTCCCTTCCTGACACACTCGGGTTACCCTTACCCCAATCCCTTTCCTGCACTGCTTCCTTGTCTTTTCTCTTTAGCATTCTAGATTTCTCTCCACCGGGACCCTCACCCCCCTTATTTAGTTTAAAGCCCTATAATGAATGGCGGAGCAGGCTAGAGGGGCCGTATGGCCTACTCCTGCTCCTAATTCTTATGTTACCTCAGTAGGCAGAATATCAAAATGCAGATCATCACCTTTACAGGCCAAAAATAATGACAGTGACGTAAGAAAACTACTAGGCACTTGGCCTAAGCGTTAAACAAAGCTTCAATCAACTGTTTTACAACATGGAGGTCTAGTTGTGTCCTTCACTAGTTCCTGTTAAGAATGTCCTGCGCAAGCTGGGCCTTAGCTCGAGTATTTATACTTTCCCTGGACAGCGCCACCCACAGGCCACTCGGTTGATTCATGTCAGACCGTACCTATTTACAAATTAAAGCACAAAGAAGGAGCAGCTAGGCTGTACTGCAGAACATAAGGAGGCCTTTCACAACCACCGAATGTCCCAAAGCGCTTTACAGCCAATGAAATACTTTTGAAGTGAGATCACTGTTGTAATGTAGGAAACGCGGCAGCCAAAATTGCTAACAGCAAGCTCCAATCAACATCAGTGTGAACCCGCCTGGGCCAGCTCAGTCCAATCCTCGCCCAATACTCCGCCCATCAAAACTGTAATTCGCACCTCAGGTAGAACAAGTTGGTGCAGTTTGGATAAAATAAACGTGAACAGAGATAAGGTAGGGTGAGGCCATGGAAGGATGGGAATAGGGCCATTGAGGGATGGAGAGGATAATACCGCCGGCAGTAATAGAGGGATAGCAGAGATATTAAATAATTACTTTGCTTCAGTATTTACCAGGGAGATAGAACAGGTGGAGATGACTTCGGATGATGAGATTATTGATGAGACTTCAAACGCAAGGCATGCATGGCCGGGGGAGACTTCAGCTGGTGGGATTAGCTTCCTAACTGTGTCCTCATTTTCTTCGGATAAGAAGTGGCCTTCAAATCTGATCTAAAAGATTAGGGCCTAAAAATTTGGTTGCATTGCGCTAACAGGAGGTTAACAGCGGCGGTAACCATTAGCGCCCCGTGGCGCTGCGTCGCTGGTGATGATGTAATCCGCGTGTGCAGCGCCCCGCTCGCGCCCCGGCCGCGATCTTCAGTAACGCCCCCTGACTTATCGGCGGACGCTATGTCCGACAAGGTCAGGGGGGGCCTACCTGCGGCCAGGCGGCACTAATTAAAGGGAAGGTGCCAGGCGGCTGTTTTTGTTGTTGGCCGGCTGCCAGCACCTGCCCCCTCTGCCGTCCCCGACGTTCCCGCAGAGTGCCGACTGCGCTCCATGAGCCCGGCACATCTCTTGAGTGCCGGGCTCTTTTGCCGGCACTCCGGTCCCTGGTGGCCCAGCTGGGCCCCGGATTTAAAATAAAATGAGGAGATACACTAAATAAACGAATGAAACTCAAAGAGGATAAAACCCCTGGTGTGGATGGATCACATCCGCGCATTTTAAAAGAATCTAGGGGAAAAATAGCAGAGGCATTACTACACATATTTAATAATTCATTAGAAAAAGGTGTAGTGCCAGAGGACTGGCGGATAGCTAACATAATACTGATATTTAAGAAGGGAGATAGAACATGTCCAGGGAATTATAGACCAGTCAGCTTAACATCGGTGGTAGGAAAAATAATGGAATCCCTACTAAAGGATAAAATAGAAGAACATCTAGAAACCAAAAATATAATAATAAATAACTTGGCTTTCAAAAGGAAAAGTCTTGTTTGACCAACCTAATTGAATTTTTAAAGAGGTAACAGAAAGAGTAGACAACGATAATGTAGTAGATGTAATTTATCCAGATTTTCTAAAGGCCTTCGATAAGGTACCACATAATAGACTAATGAATAAGGTCAAGGATTGTGGAGTCAGGGGACAAGTCGCAGAATGGATAGCGAGCTGGCTTCAAGACAGAAAGCGGAGACTAGGGGTAAAGGGTAGCTATTCACAGTGGCAGAAGGTGGGTGGTGGTGTTCCACAAGGATCAGTGCTGAGACCACTGCTGTTCACAATTTACATTAACGATTTAGACTTAGGAATCAAAAACACAATTTCTAAATTTGTGGATGACACCAATTTGGGGGGATAGTCAATACTGAGGAGGACTGCAACAAATTACAAGAAGACATTAATAAACTTGCAGAATGGGCAAATAATTGGCAAATGAAATTCAACACAGATAAATGTGAGGTATTACATTTTGTTAAGAAAAATAGGGAGGTCACATATTACCTGTACTTGGAAAATAAGAATCTAGATGGGGTAGAGGAGCAAAGGGATCTCGGAGTACAAATACACAAATCACTAAAAGTATCGACACAGCTTAACAAGGGCATAAAAAAGCAAACCAAACACTAGGGTTTATTTCTAGAGGGATAGAATTGAAAAGTAGGGAAGTTATGCTAAACTTGTATCGAACCTTGGTTAGACCACACTTGGAGTACTGCGTACAGTTCTGGTCGCCATATTATAAAAAGGATATAGAGGCAATGGAGAGGGTGCAGAGAAGATTTACAAGGATGATACCAGAAATGTAAGGGTATACCTATCAGGAAAGGATGAACAGGCTGGGTCGCTTTTTGCTTGAAAAAAGAAGGCTGAGGGGTGACCTAATAGAGGTCTTTAAAATCATGAAAGGTTTTGATAGAGTGGATACAGAGAGAGTGTTTCCACTTGTGGGGAGGAGCATAACTAGAGGCCGTCAATATAAGATCATCACCAAGAAATCCAATAGGGAATTCAGAAGAAACTTCTTTACCCAGAGAGTGGTGAGAATGTGGAACTCGCTACCACAGGGAGTGATTGAAGCGAATAGTATTGATGCATTTAACGGGCAGTTAGATAAGCATATGAGTGAGAAGGGAGTCGAGGGTTATGCTGATAGATTTAGATGAAGAAAGACGGGAGGAGGCTCGAGTGGAGCATAAACACCGGCATGGTTGGGCCGAATGGCCTGTTTCTGTGCTGTATATCCGGTGTAATGTAATCAGAAAGTAACGTTATAAAGTGATAACATTACACCATTATCAATACAAGATAGTCACCAATAAATCAAATAGGAACAGGAGTAAAAAGAAAGAAAGACTTCCATTTATATAATGCATTTCACAATCTCAGGACATCCCAAAGTGCTTTACAGTCAATGAAATACTTTTGAAGTGTAGTCACTGTTGTAATGTAGGAAACGCAACAGCCAATTTGCGCACAGCAAGCTCCCACAAACAGCAATATGATAATGACCAGAAAATCTGTTTTAGTGATGTTGATTGAGAGATAAATATTGACCAGGACACCGGGGAGAACTCCCCTGCTCTTCTTTGAAATAGTGCCATGGGATCTTTTACATCCACCTGAGAGAGCAGACGGGGCCTCGGTTTAACATCTCATCTGAAAGATGGCACCTCCGACAGTGCGGCACTCCCTCAGTACTGCACTGGAACGCCAGCCTAGATTTTTGTGCTCAAGTCTCCGGAGTGGGACTTGAACCCACAACCTTCTGACTCAGAGGCGCGTGTGCGACCATGGCTGAGCCACAGCTGACACTCATCACACTGCTGAGCTTCTGATCGTAGCTGTAGACGTGGGGGCAGGTGATGAGCAGAGGCCAGCCACCTCTCCAGGTAGGTGAGGGAAAACATGCAAATTAGATTTCTTTAAATCACCCACAGGCCAAATTGCATGCTTCCCAACAACTGGTTCAGATCAGCATTGATGGCGGAAGGCATGGAAGACTTCAAACGCAAGGCATGCATGGCCGGGGGAGACTTCAGCTGGTGGGATTAGCTTCCTAACTGTGTCCTCATTTTGTTCGGATAAGAAGTGGCCTTCAAATCTGATCTAAAAGATTAGGGCCTAAAAATTTGGTTGCATTGTGCTAACAGGAGGTTAGCAGCGGCGGTAACCGTTAGCGCCCCGTGGCGCTGCATCGCCGGTGATGATGTAATCCGCATGTGCAGCGCCCCGCTCGCGCCCCGGCCGCGATCTTCAGTAACGCCCCCTGACTTATCGGCGGACGCTATGTCCGACAAGGTCAGGGGGAGCCTACCTGCGGCCAGGGCGGCACTAATTAAAGGGAAGGTGCCAGGCGGCTGTTTTTGTTGTTGGCCGGCTGCCAGCACCTGCCCCCTCTGCCGTCCCCGACCCTCCCGCAGAGTGCCGACTGCGCTCCGTGAGCCCGGCACGTCTCTTGAGTGCCGGGCTCTTTTGCCGGCACTCCGGTCCCTGGTGGCCCAGCTGGGCCCCGGATCACGCTGCACTAGGACCCTCCCCTTTAAGAAGGGGAGGAGGGCCTGCAGTACCGCGGCGCGACGTGCCACAGTGCACGTAGTGCCGCGACTTTCACTCGCAGCGCCCCAAGAAGGAGGCGGGGCACTTCCAGTAGCACCCCGCTTCCCTCTTGGGGTGCTACCGATGAATTTCAGCCGTGGGGGCGCTAATTTTTTCAGGGCACTAAAATTAGCACCCCGGCAAAGCTAGCGCCCCAAAGGGGGCGCGACTCAATTTTTCCCACTAGATTTTCAATGTACTCCTTCTGTGAATGCAGCTAATAGTCACGAGTATAAAGCCTATTTTTGGTATTAAAGAAATACAAATATGTCATGCGTTAATGTGGTAGAAACAATAAATTTCAATCAGGCCATATGGAAGAAGCATGCTGCGAAGCTGTGGCTATTCAGAGCACTCACCTAGAAAGTAGTAGGCATTAGGAAAATGTGTACATAGTTGACCTACAGTCGACAAACCCTATGATGAATTAGGCTATATAAAATTGTCTTGGTTATAATACTGTACTTGTTGGCTCCTAATTGTCCTCATCGATCTTGCCATTGACAGGCCTGAGGAACAGTTGGATATCTAACCAGCTGCAGTAACATAGTCTAGATTGCAATACATAGAAACATAGAAGATAGGAGCAGGAGTAGGCCATTCGGCCCCTCGAGCCTGCACAGGCATGTTGGCATGTGAGGAAGTGTGATCGTACTTTGAGATTGGTTCCCTCCGAAGACTTCTGGATCGACCATTCTTGCTCATGCCAATAGGTGTGGAAATATAATGGTTTCCTTGGGAGATGAAACCTGATGCATATCTCCTGTTGGTTATGGATTAACATTGTGGTTTGCTTGTCTGCTCTCGTTTAAAGCACATTTTGAGAGCATTGAGTGGGACTGGAGTTTAAATTTATTTAAAATTTTTCCAATTTTAGATTCTCACAAGAGAACATAATAATTAGGAGCAGGCGTAGGCTATTCAGCCCCTTGAGCCTGCTCCGCCATTCAATAAGATCATGGCTGATCGTCAACATCAACTCCACTTTCCCGCTCGATCCCCATATCCCTCGATTCCCCTGGAGTCCAAAATCTATCGATCTCAGCCTTGAATGTACTCACTGGGCAGGATTTTCATTGGGCCGTGGAGGCGGGATTGGAGGCGTGTGGGGGGTTAAAATCCCGAAATCGGGGGGGCACAAACCCATCCCGCCCCCCAACCTGCCTCCATGCCAGTTTCAAAGGAGGCGGGTACCCGCCCCGCCCTGGGACCCACCTCCCCGAGGCGGGAAGGGGATTAGTGCCAATTAACTGCTTGTAACAGGCAGTTTTTAGCCTAATCCCTATTTTCATCGGTGAAATGTGGGATTCCCGACAGCTCCAAACCACGGCAAGTTAGCGAGGCGGGCCGTCGGGTTGAAGGGCTTGGAGGGGTCGAGATGTCCGGTGTTCAGGTAAGCGATGGGTGCATGAGTGCAGAGGTAAGTGTGTTTGGTGTGTGTAAAGTGTTTAAAGAAGTTTTACTTACATGTACTTACCTTTACAGCCTTCCTTCCTTCAGGTCTCGGGAGTCCCTCATCACACCGGCACAGAAAGCAGAATGGCCGCATTCAGCTTTCTGTTCCGGGGAGATCTCTAAATCATCCTGAGAGGAAGGAATTAACTTGTACAGATTGTCAGTGTTTGACAGCTTCAAACAGCTGTGAAATGTTGATATTTCATCTGTCAAAAGGTCTTGACAGATGAAATATCAATCTGTGACGTCACCTGTTGCCGGGTGGCCCTTAATTGGCCTGCTGAGCTCGCTGGGTGGGCTCAACAAGGTCAATCAAGTCTAAATCACGTGGGTTGGCCACAACTCGATGGAGGTGGGACTACAACCCCGAAAGTTGTAGTCCCGCCTCCTACCCGCCTCCTCAATGAAAATCCAGCCCAATGACTCAGCATCCATTTCTCTCAGAAGCTGTTTTCTCCTCACCATATTCCTTCTGTGGACAGCTACAAATCATTTTTCTAGCAGATGGGGCTCCCAAGCTGCTATCAGTGGCTGATTGAATGTATTTTACAACAGACCTACCATTTGTTTTCTTTCAGCCTATCACTGGTTCGAAAAGCACTTTCCTTCAAAAGGCCCAGCTGAAAATTAGGAACTCTTCTGATACATTAACGCAGCTGGGAAAGAAATATTTCGTAAAGCATATGACTATTGTGCTAGCTTTGAACACTTTTTTGCATCTTGTTGCTCCAGATTGATCTTTTAATTATTTGGAAATGTGTCATGAATCATTAACGAATAGCTTTCACTCATTTCATCTCTCTAACTTGAAAGGTTGATGGCAATAAATAGTAATTGAAAACTCCAGATTATTCATGGGCAGTCGTGAAATAGAGGCTTGACGTTAAATTTTGGGGGGGGGGAATTGGCTCGCGCGGCCTTTGGGGCGATAACTTCGCCGGGGCACTACTTTTAGTGCCCCGAAAAAGTTAGCGCGCCCATGCCCGCAATTCAATGGTAGCGCCCCAAGCGGGAGGCGGGTCGCTACTGGAAGCGCTCCCCCTCCCTCTTGTGGCGCTCCCATTGAATATTGCGGCGCTACGTGCAGCAGGGCCACGCGCACTGGCATGTAGCGCCGCGGTACTGCAGGCCTCCCCCCACTGATTAATGGGGAGGGGCCTAGCGCAGTGTGACCCGGGGCCCTGCTGGACCACCGGGGAGCGGGGTGCTGGCCAAAGAGCCCGTCTCTCAAGAGGAGCACCGGGCTGAGCGATCGCGGCCGGCACCCCACAGGAGGAGGCGAATGGGGGCAGGTGCTGGCAGGCGGCCCCCAAAAATATGGCGGGCCCGGCCCCTGCCCTTTAATTTGTGCACAAATGCCCCCCTGACCCTGTCGGACATAGCGTCCAGCGGTAGGTCAGGGGGCGCGAACCAACTTTGCGGCCGGGGCGTGAGTGGGGCGCTGAGCACGGCGATGACGTCATCGCCGGAGGCCCAGCACCACAGGGCGCTACCGGCTACCGCTAGCGCTAACCTCCCACTGAATTTGGCGGGAGGCGTTAGCCCAGGAGACGCAAAGCAACCGAATTTTCCCCCAAAATTGTCTTTTCCGCCAGTTTTTTTTTGTAGCCCTATACTGTTGAGCATTATCCTTCAAGGTGTTACTTGGCAGTGCTCTAGGAGTCTGGACCAGGTGGTTATGGGTTCAAGCCCCACCTGGGATTTTAACTTATACTCAATATCAACAACTCTGTACAATGTTAGGGCTGCGCTATTAAGCACTCGATCCTTTGGGCAATGAAATTCCTCTAGTTTTGTACAGCAATCCCATTGGATGAAGCATCGGAACATATGAACAGGAGGAGGCCATTCAGCCCCTCGAGCCTGTTCTGCCATTCAATGAGATCATGGCTGATCTGTGACCTAACTCCATATACCCGCCTTTGCCCCATATCCCTTAATACCTTTGGTTAACAAAAATCTATCAATCTCAGATTTAAAATTAACAATTGACCCAGCATCAATTGCTGTTTGCGGAAGAGAGTTCCAAACTTCTACCACCCTTTATGTGTAGAAGTGTTTCCTAATTTCACTCCTGAAAGGTCTGACTCTAAATTTTAGACTGTGCCCCCTAGTCCTAGACTTTCCCACCAGCGGAAATAGTTTCTCTCTCTCTACCCTATCTGTTCCCCTTAATATCGTGAAAACTTTGATCAGATCACCCCTTAACCTTCTAAATTCCAGGGAATACAACCCTAGTTTGTGTAATCGCTCCTCGTAATTTAACCCTATACCAGAAATGCAAAGGTATACCTATCAGGAAAGGATTTTTTTTTTTTATATTCGTTCATAAGATGTGGGTGTCGCTGGCAAGGCCAGTATTTATTGCCCATCCCTAGTTGCCCTTGAGAAGGTGGTGGTGAGCCACCTTCTTGAACCGCTGCTGTCCGTGTGGTGAAGGTGCTCCCACAGTGCTGTTAGGGAGGGAGTTCCAGGATTTTTGCCCAGCGATGATGAAGGAATGGTGATATATTGCCAAGTCGGGCTGGGGTGTGACTTGGAGGGTAACTTGCAGGTGGTGGTGTTCCCATGCGCCTTCTGCCCTTGTCCTTCTAGGGTTTGGGAGGTGCTGCCGAAGAAGCCATGTCAAGTTCCTGCAGTGCATCTTGTAGATGGTACACACAGCAGCCACGGTACAGATGAACAGGCTGGGTCTCTTTTCACTTGAAAACAGAAGGCTGAGGGGTGACCTAATCGAGGTCTTTAAAATTATAAGAGGTTTTGATAGAGAAGATACAGAAAGAGTGTTTCCACTTGTGGGGAAGAGCAAAACTAGAGGTCATCAATATAAGATAGTCACCAAGAAATCCAATAGGGAATTCAGAAGGAACTTCTTTACCCAGAGAGTGGTGAGAATGTGGAACTCGTTACCACAGGGAGTGGTTGAAGCAAATAGTATAGATACATTTAAGGGGAGGCTGGACAAGCATATGAGGGAGAAGGGAATAGAGGGTTATGCTGATAGATTTAGATGAGGAAAGACTGGAGGAGGCTCGAGTGGAGCATAAACACCGGCATGGACTGGTTGGGCCGAATGGCCTGTTTCTGTGCCGTACATCCGGTGTAATCCTATGAACACATTTTTTTGTCAGTTTCCAAAAGGTTTTGGTGAGAGAACAACAACAACAACTTCTATTTATATAGAGCCTTCAGCACAGTAAAATGTCCCAAGGCGCTGCACAGGAGTATTTTAAGACAAAATATTTAACACCGAGCCACATAAGGGTAAATTAGGGCAGGTGACCAAAAGCTTGGTCAAAGAGGTAGGTTTTAAGGAGCATCTGAAAGGAGAAAAGAGAGGTGGTGAGGCGGAGAGGTTTAGGGAGGGAATTCCAGAGTTTAGGGCCTCGGCGGCTGAAGGCACGGCCACCAATGGTTGAGCGATTATAATCGGGGATGCTCAAGAGGGCAGAATTAGAGGAGCACAGATATCTAGGGGGATTGTGGGGCTGGAGGAAATTACAGAGATGGGGAGGGGCAAGGCCCTGGAGGGATTTTAAAACAAGGATGAGAATTTTGAAATCAAAGTAATTGACTTCCCCTTCCCATCACTATCAACGACAGTGGCAAAAGCTAAATCTGTTGTGTCAAAATTATGGTTTCTGCCTCTCGTCTGTGTCCTGCCTTCCTCAAAGTCCTTTTACTGTAGTTGAGCAATTTTGGGGCACTTGCCGATACCGTGGATCTTCCCTGTAGTACCACAAACTAGTGAAGTAAAGGCATGTCATGAATATGTACAGCTGTTGACTTATAAACCTGATAGCATAGTGGGCAAAGGTCCTAGATCTGATCACCAGTGTGTATTGAATTCACCAGTCTTGACGGTAGGCGGGCGCACCAAAGTTGGTTTAATGATTCTTGGGCTACGAGGGGAAGGTCACCCAGGGATCCCACTCCTGATTATCCCATAGACCTTACTGGAAAGTATGTGTGTGGATACTGATTAGGGACCAAGTAGAATAAGATTGTGATGCTTCCCCTGTCAAAGAGCTTGCCAGCTTTCACGGACTAGGCTTACACATGCAGACTGGCCAAGTGGGTGAGGTACTAGAGGATTGCTGGCATTCATGAAAATAAGAAAGATAGAAAGACTTTGATTTCTACAGCGCCTTTCACAACCTCAGGACGTCCTAAATCTTGTGTGTGAGCCGTGGTTCAGTTGGCAGCCCCCTTGTCTCTGAGGCAGAAGGTTGTGGGTTCAAAAATCTAGGCTGACGCTCCCAGGGCAGTGCTGAGGGAGCGCTGCACTGTCGGAGGGGCAGTGCTGAGGTAGCGCTGCACTGTCAGAGGGGCAGTGTTGAAGGAGTGCTGCACTGTCAGAGGGGCAGTGCTGAAGGAGTGCTGCACTGTCGGAGGGGCAGTACTGAGGGAGCGCTGCACTGTCGGAGGGGCAGTACTGAGGGAGCGCTGCACTGTCAGAGGGGCAGTGCTGAAGGAGTGCTGCACTGTCGGAGGGGCAGTACTGAGGGAGCGCTGCACTGTCGGAGGGGCAGTACTGAGGGAGCGCTGCACTGTCAGAGGGGCAGTGCTGAAGGAGTGCTGCACTGTCGGAGCGGCAGTGCTGAGGGAGCGCTGCACTGCCAGAGGGGCAGTGCTGAAGGAGTGCTGCACTGTCGGAGCGGCAGTGCTGAGGGAGCGCTGCACTGTCAGAGGGGCAGTGCTGAGGGAGCGCTGCACTGTCAGAGGGGCAGTGCTAAAGGAGGGCTGCACTGTCGGAGGGGCAGTACTGAGGGAGAGTTGTTAAACCGAAGCCCCGCCTGCTCTCTCAGGCGGTCTCTTATCTGGTCGTTATCACATTGCTGTTTGTGGGAGCTTGCTGTGCGCAAACTGGCTGCCGCGTTTCCCACATTACCACAGTAACTCCGCTTCACAAAGTATTTCATTGGCTGTAAAGCGCTTTGGGAGGTCCGGTGGTCGTGAATGGCGCTATAGAAATACAAGTCTTTTGCTTCACAGCCAGTGAAGTACTTTTTGAAGTGTAGTCACTGTTTTAATGTAGGAAAAATATATCCTAACATGATTCAAATCCCCATGTCCTTTGAAAGCAAAGTTTGGGGGTCGGGGTGGGGTGTGCAACTTCAGTTAGCAGTAGATGGATAGCAGTTGATATTAGGTTATGGAGTTTGTTGGCCCTTTGATTCAATCAACAGTGTAAGAAAGTAACCTGTATACGGGCGGTTGTTTGCTCGTTTGTCACCCGCATTCTGCATTGTTCGGTGATAACTGTAAACAGACTGTCGTGACTGTAGAATAGTACAGTTGGGTTTTTTTTTCCTGTCTCTCTTCTGCAGTTCACCTCCAGACCTTGCACAGGACCCACATGGCACCGGCCATTTTGCGGTGATTGCTCCACTCGAGGAAGAAACAGCAACAGCAACAACAAAAAAGTTGCATTCGAAAGATCAGCTGATACAGGAAACTCTCGTTTGAACGACACCTAAATATCAGGAATTCTCTATTAACCGGCAAAATTCTCACTCCGAAAACAACACCTCAATAACCGGCAATGTTGCCGAGTCCGAGTCTCCCACGGTGGCCGAGTTAGTCAGTGGGGGTAGTTCTCCAAACTGCCACTACTTGGCTTCTTGGCGCTGTTGGAAGTCGGAACACCTCAATCCCCCTGTAACAGGAGTCTGACTCTCCCGCGCTGCCGGGAGTCTCTTCTGATCCGCCATTTTACAGGGGTACTGTGTGTCTCCCACGCTGCCGGTAGTCATTGCATTGCATTACCCTCAACTGGCAGTACTGTACTTAATCAGGCATCTTCCACCATCCATTTAACACAACATTCTGTAGGTGAGTACCCAATTACTGTACACTGCACATTTCTTGATATTTTTATTTTTCTTTGTTAAAAATAGCCTCGGTAGATAACCCTCTCCGTCATCCGGAATTTTTGATCAACCGGCAACACGCCGGTCCCGTCGGCGCTAGATACCAAAGAGTTTCCTGTACTCGCTAAAGATAAAGGTAGATGGCCTAACAGTTTCAATAGTAAAATATCTCTAACTTGTTTTTATCAGTGAAAAGGTGAATAGTTACTGTTTGAGCAACCAATAAATGTAACAAAAGGCAGATAAACTTGCAGACTTGCACAACAGGTGATTTAATGATTTTTGAGGAAATAAATGTTTAGCTTTAGGTGTAAGGTGATGTGCACATATTTTTCCTTCTCAATGTTTCGTTTAAATTAAAATCCGAATCAAAAAGTAAACACAGATGGTGTTACAATTCTGCACACCTCCCAACTCTCTATTTGTGCTTCCGCAGGCAGCCCTGCTTCCCCCATGAACTGAATTTTAAATTGTTTGTGAAGCGAATAGGTTAGCGTGCCACCAGGTTAATAGTTGTGCTTTGCTTGAGTTGCGTGCTGGAATGATATTCGGGATGCAGGCTATGTTCACGACACCCAGCGACTACATTATCCGGGATTGGCTAACGGTGTCCCCATGTGCCACTGGTCAGCTTTTGCAAAAACGAGGTGTATTTTCAATGGCTCACTTTATAGATAACAACAACTACGCAAGCTTGCATTCTATGGGACCTGCCTGACAGAAATCTATAAATAAAATCACCATTGCCCTTCAAAGGATCCACTGTTTATTTAACTGTGGTTCCAAGCTATTGGAGCATATAGAGTTTCATAAGAACATAAGAATTAGGAGCAGGAGTCGGCCATTCAGCCCCTCGAGCCATTCAATAAGATCATGGCTGATCTTCGACCTTAACTCCACTTTCCCGCCCGATGGTATGTTGGCCTTCGTAGCGAGAGGATTCGAGTACAGGAACAAGGATGTCTTGCTACAGTTGTACAGGGCCTTGGTGAGACCACACCTTGCGTATTGTGTGCTGTTTTGGTCACCTTATCTGAGGAAGGATGTTCTTGCCATGGAGGGAGTGCAGCAAAGATTCACCAGACTGATACCTGGGATGGCAGGAATGACGTATGAGGAGAGATTGAGTCGATTAGGCTTATACTCGCTGGAGTTTAGCAGAATGAGAGGGGATCTCATTGAAACTTATAAAATTCTAACAGGACTAGAGACTAGATGCAGGAAGGATGTTCCCGATGGCGGGGAGTCCAGAACCAGGGGTCACAGTCTAAAGATAAGGGGTAAGCCATTTAGGACAGAAATGAGGAGGAATTTCTTCACCCAGAGAGTGGTGAACCTGTGGAATTCTCTACCACACAAGGCAGTTGAGGCCAATTCATTAAATATATTCAAGAAGGAGTTGGATATATTTCTTAAGGCTAAAGGGATCAAGGGATATGGGAAGAAAGCAGGGACAGGGTACTGAGTTTGGATGATCAGCCATGATCTCATTGAATGGCGGAGCAGGCTCGAGGGGCCGAATGGCCTACTCCTGCTCCTATCTTCTATGTTTCTATTATCTCCATATCCCTTGATTCCCCTAGAGTCCAAAAATCTATCGATCTCAGCCTTGAATATACTCAAAGACTCAGCATCCACAGCCCTCTGGGGTACAGAATTCCAAAGATTCACAACCCTCTGAGTGAAACAATTCCTCCTCATCTCAGTCTTAAATGGCCGACCCCTTATCCTGAGACTATGACCCCTGGTTCTAGACTCTCCAGCCAGGGGAAACAACCTCTCAGCATCTACCCTGTCAATCCCCCTGGTTCTGGTTTCTCAGCCAGAAGATCATTTTATTTTTGCAATTTAACATGCAGTGACTTCAGACAGGATTATATATTTGGTCTATGAACCTGGACCCACAGGCAACCAAAAAAAAAACCTCCTTTCCAGAAGGTAGTTCGTAGAGACCAGTGTGAAGCTGCTTCCATAATCCTGCACCTCCATGTGACATTACTAACACAAGTCTTGCACAACCGGCAGCAATCCAGTGAGGAAACAAATGGTGACTTAGTACTGGCTGCTAGATGCCTCAGGCAAGGTTACTTCATAGTCATTAGCAGTTTCACAAGACCCGAGTGTCAGGAGCGAGTAACACAAACACGGCCGGATACCATTGTAAAAACAGTTTGAATCATCCATACAAATACAAAATACTGCTGGATGCTGGAAGTCTGAAATAAAAACAGAAAACGCTGGGAATATTCAGCGGGTCAGGCAGCATCCGTGGAGAGAGAAACAAAGTTAATGTTTCAGGTTGATGACCCTTCGTCAGGACTGGGAAAAAGTTAGAGATGTAACAGGTTTTAACCAGGTGCAGGGGCAGGGAGAGGGGGCGAGGGGAGGAAACAACAAAAGGGAAAGGTGGAAGGCAGGAGAGATTTTGGGGGAGAAATTCGGTATCGCCCCGTTTGGGGCGTCATTATCGGCCGGGCGCAAAGTTTAGCGCCTGCCGCTAATTATCGCCTCCGACTGCAAACTTGGTTTCTATCGCCCCTGGAGGTGATTGGAGCGCTAAATCAGGCGCTACGCACCTCTCTTAAGGGGCTAACGCCGAGGAGCGAGGCGTTAACTCAGAGCGCTGGTGAAGCTCATGTGATGTCAGTCAGCAATGGAACACAGACACACTGGCGCCGGCCAGTTCTTAAAGGGGAGGGTTGATCTTGCTCTCCATCCACACCCTGCTCATTGCAACCTTGAATCTCGGCCTGGAGAGACCTGTACATCAAATCTGTTGGAAAGAACAATGGAGAGGCCCAGGGAAAGAGCTCAGAGTGCAGCCCCCACAGTCTCTTCTAAATTGATGCAAGGAAGGTCAAATCAAAATGAACCTGCAAAGTGCTGCTCAGTACCCAAAACTCCTTCACACAGCGTTGAATCTCTCCAGAAGTCTCTCTCTCTCTCTCTCTCAGAATGCGTGGTGCAAAAATGTTGCTGACAAATAAAGGCAGGAAGCGGCTGCCTTTAAATAGCGCTCCCCCAGTCCCTTCCCGACTGCAAAACGCTCCCCTCAACCTGTCGTTGCTAATGGCAGGCGGTAAGGCAGGGGGCGCCACTCAATGTCTGGTCCGGGGCGCGACCGGGGCGTTGCACGCTCGACTGACGTCACGATCTGCGGGCGCAGGAGATCGTGGCGGTAGTGTTTAGCGCCACCACAAAATGTCTGGTCAATTTCGCGGCGGCGCAAACATCGCCGCGCCCGGGCGCTAGTTGCTGTGCACCCCATTAGCGCCATCTTGTGGCGCTAACAGAATGCGCGCCGCAACCGAATTTTTCCCCCTAAATGACAAAAGGTATGATTGTACAAAGCAAAAGGAGATGGTAATGGGTTTAATTTTCCATACGTGGCCTAGGCAAAATTACATGCAAAAATATATAATGACACAAAATGGAGTCTGGGTCCGTCCGCCACATAATGGTAAAGTATGACACCATGGGCGCGATCTTGCCAGCCCTGGGGAGTCGGGTATGGAGGCGGGACTGCCGGGAAAATGGCAGAATTTGGGGGCGGGTGCCCATCCCGCCCCCAACACGCCTCCGTGCCATCTTCCCAGGAGGCGGGTAGCCGACCCGCGCCGGGTCCTGTCTCCTTGGAGGCGGGAAGGGATTACAGCCAATAACTGCCTGTTAACAGGTAGTTAACGGGCAGATAAGAGGATTATTCCCATTTTACCCTCACAAGTGCAGGCTTCCCGAAGGCTCCGAACCCCGCCAGGGTCACCGAGGCGAGCAGTGGGTCTGCAGGGGTCGGAGGGGTCCAAAAGTGCGCTGTGGAGGTGAGTGATGGGTGCAAGTGTGGAGAGGTGAGTATGTGAGGTAAGTGAAAAGTGATAGAAAAAGTTTACTTACCTTTGTTTCTTCCTGCAGGCTTCAGTCGGTGGGTATGCGGAGAGTCTCGCACCTCCGCGGTAGAGATGACAGATGGCCGCTGCACTCTCCAATGCAACAACCATCTCATTTCTGCAAAGGAAAGAGGTTTGATGAGTCTTGAATTCAAGACCTCATCAAACTACATAGAATGTCAGTGTTTGACAGCTTCACAGAGCGGTCAAACGATGACAATTTGACAGATGAAATGTCATACGTTGACATTCTCTGCAACCGGCTTCCCCTTAATTAGCCTGCTGAGCCCGCTGGGCAGGCTTAACAAGGTCAATCAAGGGAAAATAGCGTGGGTTGGCCAGATGTTGATGGAGGCGGGACTAAAACCCGACAAGTGGGAGCCCCGCCTCCAAAAGCTCCCCATTGGCAAAATCACCCCCTAGTTGGCTTTTTAAGAACATAAGAAATAGGAGCAGGAGTCGGCCATTTGGCCCATGAAGCCTGCTCTGCCATTCAATAAGATCATGGCTGATCTTCTACCTTAACTCCACCTTCCTGCGCTATCCCCATATCCCTTGATTTCCTTAACATCCAAAAATCTTATCGATCTGTGTCTTGAATATACTCAACGACTGAGCCTCCACAGCCCTCTGGGGTAGAGAATTCCAAAGATTCACCACCCTCTGAGTGAAGAAATTCCTCCTCATCTCAGTCCTAAATGGCCAACCCCTTATTCTGAGACTGTGACCCCCTGGTTCTAGACTCCCCAGCCAGAGGAAACATCCTCCCTGCATCATCTACCCTGTCAAGCCCTTTTTTTAAACTGCTGTTTTTAAATTCTTGTTAATGACTTTAGCTAATGAATATTTAGAGGCAAAGTTAAATCGCCAGAGCTGCTTTCTGTATTTATCGTTCAGTTCTAGAACCTGAATTATTTTCATCAGCTATTGAATTCATTTTTAATCTTTCTTGAAAATAGCGTACTGACAAAAAAAATGAATGCGGTTCTATCTTTCTGAAGGCTGAGTTTCAGTAACCAGGAATCACAAATGAGACTGAAAATAAATCAGACTGAGAAAGTGCAGAAGGAAGCGAGGGAGCAATTTGCAGGTGGCTTTTCGTTGCGCTTATTCCTATTGCACTCCTGAACGATTGGATTGTTGTATTGTGGCGCAAGAGGAATGTCTCTAATTGCTTCCAGTACAAGAAGTAATGAACATCTGTTAAGTTTTAATACATCCTGTAGCAGGATGGCCTTAATCTCTGAATTGAAATTTTTGAAAAACAACTTAACTAGATGTGATACTCAATCGTTAAGTTCCGACTTATGGAGAGCATCTACAAAAAGGACGCTGAAAGTTATTTTTTATGTTACAGTATAACTTGTTCCTGTCATCTATATCCAGTTAATTTACATAGCTCGTCTTTCTCTCTAGAGTGTAGCATAAAATCCTACTTTACCAGGCAGATTTTTGTACACTCTAGTCTTGGGATGCTGAGAAAAATTGTACCCTTCTGCCAGCCTAGTTGGGATCAGTTAACCCACACAGACCAGGTACTGAACCCGTGACCTTCCCATCCATGTGGCTAAGCACCACCACATACGGCATCTGCAACTTTTGAATTCCCAGGATCTATAGGCCTAGAAATTGGGTATAGCCCCGCTTGAGGCGTTAGAACTGGTGCTGCGCAAAGTTTATAGCCAGATGAAACTTATCGCTGCCTGGCGAGATATTGGGATGCATCGCCCCCAAAGGGGATTGAGGCGCGAACTCAGACGTTGCACGGGGCTCCTAAGGCACAAAAGTTCAGGCGCTACCCAATATCGGCGCGGACGGGCGCAGCACAGGTGATCTCAATTACCGGAAACCACAAGACTTCCAGGCGCCGGCCGGCTCTTAAAGGGGTGGGTCAGTCAGCTTGAGCTGCCACACTCAACGCCCTGTAGGCCTCAGAATCGGCGCTCGCCCTTCTCTGGCGCAAGAAACTTGGTCAGGATGGAGAAGGTGAGACAGAGAGCAGAGCGCTTCAGCACTGAGGCTCTGGACCAGTTGGTGTCTGCAGTTGAGCGCCGTCGAGATGTTCTGTATCCTGACAATGGCAAGAGGCCGAATCAAAAGGCTTACCGGCGATCTTGGAGGGAGGTTTCTCTGAGGGTCAACTCCAACAGCATGGCGACCAGGACCCCTGTTCAGTGCAGGAAGAAATTCAACGACCTCACTCGGGTCGTTAGGGTGAGTGTTGGTTATGCAAACTTCTGATTCCCTCCATCTGCACCTGACTTCGAGCACCCTGTTGCCATGATGCCCCAATGGCCATCTGTCAGCAAGCACCCATAGCCCTTTCTGGGCACACACATGGACATTTCACTCAAGGCCACATGTAAGGGCCCTTGCACCATGGGGGGCATGCGATGATCTCTCAAGGCCTCATGTAAGGGCTCTTGCACCATGGGGGGGCATGCGATGATCTCTCAAGGCCTCATGTAAGAGCTCTTGCACCATGGGGGGCATGCGATGATCTCTCAAGGCCTCATGTAAGGGCTCGTGCACCATGGGGGGCATGAGATGATCTCTCAAGGCCTCATGTAAGAGCTCTTGCACCATGGGGGGCATGCGATGATCTCTCAAGGCCTCATGTAAGGGCTCTTGCACCATGGGGGGCATGAGATGATCTCTCAAGGCCTCATGTAAGGGCTCTTGCACCATGGGGGGCATGCGACGATCTCTCAAGGCCTCATGTAAGGGCTCTTGCACCATGGGGGACATGAGATGATCTCTCAAGGCATCATGTTACAGAACTTCCCCTTCTTTCCCCTGCAGTCCAAGCTGGCGGCGATCCTCAAGGACCAGCTTCGAACCGGTGGCGGACCTCCACGAGTCGTCACTCTGACGGATCTCGAGGAGAGAGTGCACCAGATTCTTGGAGGACGTCTGTCTGGTCCTGTTACCACTGCAGCTGCCGACCCCATTTGCGACAGCGAGGGTAAGGCTCTCTCCTTTTTCAGCTGTTTCCTTCCACTTGGTCCCCCCGCCAGCATGCTTCCTCAGTGTGCAGCCATGTCAGAGCCTTGCCGCAATCTGGCATGCCTTTCCGCCAACCTGTCCTTTTGCTAAAGCCACTCTTCCACCTCCTTGCTTTCAGATGATGCATCACCAACTCGGGCTCAATGCCCTGAAGCTGCCAGTGCCAGTGCCTCCGGAGGCGAGGATCAGGAGGAAGCCGGACCATCCGTTCCAATCTCAGGGGAGCATACACATCTACAGACTGGGGATAGTAGTTCCCTGGAGGGGAGGGGGGGGGGCTCTGAGGATCAGCCAGTTGCCGGAACAAGCGGCATGCAGCAACGCAAGGGGGGTAGGCAAGTTCGGCCACCGTCTCCCCGGAGGGCAAGGCAGGTAGTGATGACTGCTGCACAGAGTGCAGAGGAGGTGCGTCGCCTGGCTGAAATGAGCACCCAGGCCCGGCTCAGGCACACTGAGCTGATGGCTGCAGTGGGGAGGATGCCTCAGTCAATAGATACACTGGCAAAGAGTGTGTTGGACTTTGGGGCAACAATGGAGAGGACTCTCCAGGGCTTCGGGGCAACAATGGACAGGACTCTCCAGGGCTTCAGGGCAACAATGGACAGGACTCTCCAGGGCTTCGGGGCAACAATGGAGAGGACTGTCCAGGGCTTCGGGCCAACAATGGAGAGGACTGTCCAGGGCTTCGAGGCCGCTATGGAAAGGACTGTTCAGGGCTTCGGACAATCCCTGGAAAGGTCTGTCCAGGGCTTGTCCGAGGCAGTGGAGCGGTCGGCACCGGCCTTGTCCGAAGCAATGGAAAGAACTGTCCAGGGCTTCTCCGAAGCACTGGCACCTGGCTCACAGGTCCTCACTGCTGCCACGCAGTCACTTGCCGGCCTTGTCCACACCCAGATTGAGGCAACGCGAACTCTCACTGCAGCCACCCTATCTGCATCAGTTAGGATCACCCCGGGCCCTTCCAGTCCCATACAAGGCCAGGAATCAGTGGAGCATGCGATTGTGGCGGATGAGCCGAGCCGGTCCCCTCAGAGAGCCAGTGTGTCGTCCAACCATGGTGCAGGTGTCCTCTCTCGGCAGGCGACCATTGCACATGCCAGCGCTGGTACGTCTGCAGTGCAGCTGCCACCACCTGCAGGGCACACTGCTTCCAGCCATGCTCAGATCAAGCATCCTGCGTCCGCACCCTCCAAGCCCAGAGGTCGGCCAGGCCGTCCCTCAGGGGCTTCTGCGCTTCCACACAGTCAGCAGGCATCCCCCAGCCTTCACCCCGCCACTGGGGTTCAATTACGTAGGAGCAGCAGGGAGGGAAGGGGCCGACTGCGAAAGAGAAGTCGTTCTCCATCAAGGGGCCAGCAGTAGAGGGAGGTGCTGAGACGTTTCCTTGGCCAAATTCAAGGACACCCTCACCTGTTGTAATTGTTGGAAATGGTTTGTTTAGTTTTGCGGCTTTGCCGAAGAGTTAACTGTTATTTTGTTAGTTATGGTTTCTGTTGACATGACGTTGTTTTGCTGTAATTAAAGACTTTTGTGACAATAAAGAGAAGTTTTAATGTGCTATGGTGCACGTGACTAATTACAGTGATGCTGGCCTTCAGAGGCTTTCAAACATCCAAAGTGCGCAGGAGTAAAGACACTCATCATTCCGCCAGAGGGGCCTCGAAACGAGTCCTCATGAGCCTCTGATGGATGGCCCTTCCACTTTCAGGAGCCCTTCCATCCTCCTCCTCCTCCTCCTCCTCCTCCGCCTGCTCTTCCTCCTCCTCCTCCTCCTCGACCGCCTGCTCTGCTGGTCGTTGAGGGACAGCTGGAATTGGCTGGGTGCGTCGAATCGCCAAGTTGTGGAGCATGCAGCAGATGACGACGATGTGACCCACTTGCTCCGGCGAGTACTGCAGGGCTCCCCCCGAATGGTCAAGACATCGGAAACGCTTTTTGAGCACACCAATAGTGTGCTCTACAATGTTCCTGGTCGCCTGATGGCTGCTGTTGAACAGCTCTTCTGCTGGGGTGGCGGACACACGGAGTGGTGTCATCAGCCATGGGCAGAGAGGATAGCCCTTGTCCCCAATAAGCCAGCCTCGTGGTCGAGCCGGCCCCTCAAAAAGGTCACAAACTGAGGTCTACCGCAAGATAAAGGCATCGTGGCTGCTCCCTGGGAATTGGGCGTTGACTGCCATGATGATTTGGCGGTGGTCACAGACCAGCTGCACGTTGAGGGAGTGGAACCCCTTGCGGCTGCGGAAGTCCTCAGGATTCTGGAATGGCGCCCTCAAAGTCACGTTAGTACAGTCAATCGCCCCCTGCATCATGGGGAAGTCCGCAATAGCAGCGAAGCCCTGCGCGCGCTCCGCCTGCTTCTCCAGGGTCAGAGGGAAGGTGATGAATTGCCGCCTTCGCCTATAAAGGGCAGCTGTAACTTGCCGGATGCAACAGTGGACTGCAACCTGAGAGATATTCGCAATGTCCCCAATGGCTGACTGAAAGGATCCGTTGCCATAAAAATTGAGGGCAACAGTCAGTTTAACGGCCACCGACAGAGAGGTCCTGCACCGTAGACGCGGCTGCAGATCCTCAGCAAGCAGGTGGCACAGCTCAGTAACAACATCCCTCCCGATTCGGAGCCTTCGCACACACTGCTCCTCCGACATGTCAAGGTATGACACCTGCTGCCTAAAGACCCTCGCAGCATACCCTCGGATTGGCCGACCTCCATTGCCCCTCCTCCTTCTGGCCAATCCCGGCCCTCTCTCCCGCCGTCTCTCTGCCCCTTCATAGTGTTTGGCCATGAGGCCGTCGCCCTCCAAAGCATCTCCCATTCCGATGCCAGTTGGTCAAAAGGCTGTTAGGTCTAGTGCTCCAACTGCTCCGGACAGGTTTGAAGGTCCCAAGTACTCTAATGCTAAATTCCAAAAACTCTGCTCCACAGTAGCTCACCAACTCTCTCCACCAACGATCGCAATGAACAGGCCAAGTGGCTGAAGCTTCTATACTAGAGCTGTCCCCTTTAAATAGCGCCCCCCGACTCCGAGAAGGGCCTGCTAACGCTCCTTCGAACTGTCACTAATAGCGCTAGGCGTAAAGGCTCCGGGCGCCACCCAATATCCGCTCAGGCGCCCCTAAAAGGTGTTGCACACTGAAATGACGTCATGATCTGCTTGCGCTCGCGGGCGCGCGCAAACACTTAGCGCAGGCGTTAAATGTATAGTCAATATGGGAGTTGTCGCTATCTTCATTGTGCCCGCCCCAACATTGGGTAACGCCCCAATTCTCGGTCTCTTTAGGCGCTAACCGCTGGCGCAAACAACCGACTTTCTAGGCCATAGTCTATTATTGTGTAGATTGGGCCCGTACTCTCTGGAGTTTAGAAGAATGAGAGGTGATCAGATTGAAACATATAAGATTCTGAGGGGGGTTGACAGGGTAGATGCTGAGAGGTTGTTTCCCCCTGGCTGGAGAGTCTAGAACTAGGCGGGGGGGCATAGTCTCAGGATAAGGGACCGGCCACTCAGTGGGTTGTGAATCTTTGGAATTTTCTACCCCAGAGGGCTGAGGATGCTGAGTCATTGAATATATTCAAGGCTGAGATTGATAGATTTTTGGACTCTAGGGGAATCAATGGATATGAGGATCCGGCGGGAAAGTGGAGCTGAGGTTGAAGATCAGCCATGATCTTATTGAATGGCGGAGCAGGCTCGAGGGGCCGAGTGGCCGACTCCTGCTCCTAATTCTTATCTTATTATCTACCTGTATGAGGTAGAATTAAACAAAATGGATCACAGTTCAAAGGAAATTGACAATCCTGTATTGACCAACAAGTTTTAAAGAACTTTAATGTAAACCAAATCTGAGAAAGTGTTAAGATTTATGGTTACATCTTTGCAACATTTACACAGGTGGAGAACAGAGATCTTATGAAGCCGATTGCTGTCCTGTTTAAAGGCAAGAAACCGGGAAAACATGGAGCCATTGTTATGTCACCGTAATATTAGCTCTTACAAAGCCCAACATTGCAAAATGACTTCTAGAAAACTCGGCATTGTTTGATGGTATGTACGCATCTTTCTGAAATAAGAAGTTGTTTGTTTAATTCTCTAACAATTTTATTTCAAAAATGTCACCTTTATTCACTTTGTATTTAGAATCATAGAATAGAATCATAGAATGGTTACAGCACAGAAGGAGGCCATTGGGCCCGTCGAGCCCGTGCCGGCTCTCTGCAGGAGCACTTCAGCTAGTCCCACTCCCCCGCCCTTTCCCTGTAGCCCTGCAAATTATTTTCCTTCAGGTACTTATCCAATTCCCTTTTGAAAGCCACGATTGAATCTGCCTCCACCACCCTTTCAGGCAGCGCATTCCAGATCCTAATCACTCGCTGCGTAAACATTTTTTTTCCCTCATGTCATTTTTGGTTCTTCTGCCAAGCACCGTAAATCTGTGTCCTCTGGTTCTCGACCCAACGCATTTTAACGCATATATGTCTCAGCTGTATATTGAGCTTTTGGACAAATTTTCAATAAATCTGAATGCTTGCGTTTAGATCATTAGCAGAGGGCTATTATGAAATGAACACAATTTCAGCACCATTTGTAAGAGCATGTTTGTCCATGAATTCTCTCAATCGCTTAAGCTCATCACCCAAAAGAATTATTGCACACCAGGTAGTTAGTATAATATTTTAAATTTACATTACATATATATTGTTATAAATCTCATCATCATAAAGAAACTACTCATGAAATAACACTGGACGGCCAGCTGGTGGCGCCGTCCAAGGAGTATAAATACTCGGGCGTGGGCCCAGCTTTCCAGGGACATTTTGTAAAACAGGAACTAGTGAAGTACAACTAGACCTCCATGTTCTGAAACAAGTTGATTAAAGCCTTGCTTTATACTCAAACTAAGTGCGTAGTGAGTTTTATTACGTCATATATCATGTATATATAAATGTGTTGGTCTATTTATCTGCATAAAGTTGAAGTAACAACATCAGATATGTATTTTTGTATAGCTAAAAACATGTATGAAGTGCCAACCTTTTTTGTACAGTTAGATCCTTCAGGTAATGCCTGACCATATAGACATGCTGTTCAGATGTCTCCATATTCCAAATTGTAAACAATTGTACCGAATTTGGATTTTTAAAAATTTGTTCTTGGGATGTGAGCAACATTGGCAAGTGTTTTTTATTAGAAACATAGAAAGCATAGAAAAATAGGAGCAGGAGTCGGCCATGCATGGTCGCTAAGGGAACATTGGTGGCAGGTCCCTTCCCCGGAGGACATCAGTGAACCGGCTGAGCCTTGAAAACGATCTGGTCATTTTACCTCGTGCCTGCCCACAAATGGCCAGATTTATTGCATTCCATTTCCCACTTGCCCTGGTGGGATTTAAACTCCAGAACCCTGGGTTATTAGTCCAGTGCGATAACCACTGGGCCAGTGGTTCTCAAAACTTTTTTGGTTGAAGGACCTCTTTTCAAATGGATTAGTAATTACGGACTCTCCCATCTAAATTATAATTCTATAAACTCCTTGCACATTTACATTTCTGAATGTAAAGTTCATCAGTGTCCTGTTAAAGGGATTTGCATGAACTTTTGCCTGGGTTGTCCGATTATAGTGAATATTGATGTAATCGGTGATGTGAAAACTTTTACCTTCCCTTCAGTTGGAAGGTAACCCTATAGGTTCAGCAACGTGCCTGTTGAAAACTTCACCACACGACACCTTCCTGCTCTCCCGAGAGTGGGGATTAGGCTTGGTGGCTCCTGTTGGGAATACTGGCACGGTTTCAGGTGTGACCCTCCATCCCCCGCCTACTCACTGCACGGCTGCTGAGTGTTTCAGGGTGTCTCCCTCCCCCTCTGCTGTTGACCAGACTGTCTGTGCGGACCCCAGATTGAGAACCACTGGATTCTTCTTCCATTATATCCAAATACATGGGAGGGCTGCTGACACACCCAGTTAGCAAATTACAACAACAAGAGTGTTCTGATTGGCCCTGGGCAATGTTACATTACCGGATATTGGCAAATAAAGTCACTTCAGCTAACTGGGCATGTGGGCTTACCTACAGGAATGATTTTCGACACTGGACTCCAGAAAACCAACAGATGCAACCTAAAAACTTGAACACTCTCCTCATCGCCCTCCTCTTTCCAATCCTCCCATCCATCTATTAGCCTCCTCCCTTCTCCTTCTCTTCGCTCCCCTCCCCGCACCCTCACCCCACCCCGGCCCGCAGTATCTCTCCTTTTTCTTTCTCCCCCTTCCCTCTGGTCTCACTCCCCAACCCCTCTGGTTTCTCCCTTCTGTCCCCTCTTTCCATTCTCTCTCCCTCACATCTCTCCGTCAATTGCTCTCTCCTGTCTCTCAGTCTTTTTCCCACTACCTCTCAGATTCTTTCTCTCATCTCTGTCCCTCCCTATATCTCACTATCTCTTGCCCTCGGTGACTATTCCTCTCTCTACCTGCCTGGTCTCTCTCTCTCTTCCTCCTCCAATCTCTCCCACACTCCTCTCCCCCTGGCTGCATCAATCTCTTCCTTTCGTGTCTCCATCACACTCTCTCCCACCTCCACTGGTCTCGATCTCTTTCCCCCCTCCCCTGCATCTCATCCGCTCTTTCTGTACCCCAGCTCTCCCTCTCTCTCCCATTCCTCTCTCTGTTCTCCATCTCTCTCTCCCATTCCTCTCTCTGTTCCCCATCTGTCGTGTATTGATTGCGAGTTTGACACCAGTCAATACGGTAATGTAATGTGCGAGTTTAACACCAGTTAATATGGTAATGTAATGTGCATTGCATTATGGGAATTACCCGGGAAAGCTGCAGTCGGCCATTTTACCAATAAAGAGAGCATTGCCGTTATAAGCCTGTCTGCCTGGTTCGATGCTTTAATGCGTTCATACAACATTGGCGACGAGGATAACGAACGGAATCATTTAAAATAGGTAGTTGCCCAAGTTTTAGTTAGCTAGGATGGAGAAGACTGGCATTCAAAATTTTGCTTGCTTCGCCGAGCCAGCCACGTTGGGTCCAAGATGGATGAGGTGGTTAATGTCTTTTGAGCTTTATGCCGACAGCAAAGGACTCATTATTGATGATACCTCTACAGCTGCCACAAAGCAGAGGAGAAGAGCTCTACTTCTACACCTAGCAGGACCAGATGTCCAGGATATCTTTTCGACTCTACCGGACACAGGAGAGCCAGCAGACTACATGGCGGCGGTTAGTGCTTTGAATCACTACTTTGTGCCCCATGTCAACGCAGCATTTGCTAGACAGACTTTTCATAAGTTGTCCCAGAATGCAGGTGAGACTCTGCAACAATTTGCTACTTGCTTGCGGCAGGCTGCTAAAGACTGTGCTTTTGGGGGGGGATGCGGATAATCAAATAAGAGACACTATCCTGAGTAGATGCACATCAGCCTATGTGCAGAGGAAATTGCTAGAGGAAGGGCAAGGTCTAACGCTCGCCCGCACGTTAGAATTGGCCTCACAATGTGAAAACGTCGAGGAGCAGATGTCAGCCATGTCATGTACAGAGAAGGCGGAGACAGATACTGTTCGTCGTGTTACACAGAAAAGAGGGTTTTATGCGAAAAGCTCGACAGAGAAACCAAAGGGAAATGGCGATAGGAACGAAAGGAAATGTTACAGATGTGGACACACAGACCACATGGACAGAGATCGGAAATGCCCAGCACGTGGACAAACGTGTCATAAGTGCAAGGGAAAGGATCATTTCTCCAAAGTATGCCGCACAAAGGGTACAAAGAAACACAGTGTGAACAATGTAGAGGAACAAAATGACTTTGCATTGGCTGTTACTGGAAATAACGGGACAGAGAGACTTACCTTCTGTGTGGGGGGAGTAAACCTGAGAATGTTAATTGATTCGGGTGCAACTAGTGTGATAGATGAGAATACATGGGAAGGATTAAAGTCAGAACACATTAAGTGTCAGTCACATGTCCCTAAGACAGAGAAAGTTATTCTCTTATGCTTCTAGCCGACCACTGTCAGTTAAAGGTGTATTCACATGTGGGATTACAATAGGTAAGAGAACTGAGCAGGCGGAGTTCATTGTGGTTAAAGGCCATGGAGAGCCGTTGCTAGGAAGGGAGACAGCTATGAAACTGGGAGTTTTAAAAATAGGTGCAGATGTCTCAGCTGTGGTAGATGTAAGACAGCTACTAGAACAGCGGTATCCAAAGGTGTTCCAGGGAGTAGGAAGGCTGAACACAAAACAGATCAGTTTGTATATCGACCCACAAGTGAAGCCTGTGGCCCAGCCACTCAGGTGTATACCATTCAACTTAAGGGGGGCAGTAGAGGCCAAAATAAAACAACTGAGGGCCATGGACATTATCGAACCTGTAACTGGTCCCACTCCATGGGTAAATCCTGTGGTTATTGTACCAAAAGCGGATAAGGATGTAAGGTTATGCCTAGACATGAGACGAGCAAACCAGGCAATAGTGAGGGAATGATATCCAATCCCCACCGTTGATGAGATACTCCAAGGTATGAACGGCTCGACGGTGTTTAGTAAGCTAGACCTGAAATGGGGTTATCACCAGCTAGAACTGACCCCTGAGTCACGAGAGATCACAACGTTTGCAGTACATAATGGAGTATACAGGTACAAGAGGCTGATATTCGGTGTATCTTCAGCTAGTGAGCAATATCAGCACGAGATAGCTAATGCCTTAGCTGGAATAGAGGGAGTTGAAAACATCTGACGACATTATCGCGCATGCACACGACCAGGAAATGCACGACAGACGCCTGCACGCTGTCATGACCAGACTAATGGAAAGTCGACTGACACTAAACTCAGAAGTGCCAATTCAACATGGACCGATTGATTTTCATGGGAATCCTGTTGTCTGAAAAGGGCATCGGATCAACAGCAGAGAGACTGCGAGCGGTGGCAGAAGCTCGGGAACCAGAGAATGCTACAGAGGTGAGGAGTTTCTTGGGACTCGTTGGGTACAGTAGCAGATTCAACCCGCAGTTTGCAACGCTATCAGAGCCACTGCGACGCCTGACAAGAAAAGACACACCATTTAAATTTGGATCACAACAGAGACAGTCAGTCATTCAGTGCACTCAAGAAAGAGTTGGCCAGAGCCGGCACTTTAGCATATTTTGATAAGGACACACCAACCAGGGTGATAGCAGATGCCAGTCCTGTAGGTTTAGGCGCAGTACTAGTTCAGGACCAACAGGGACAAGAGGTGCCAATATGCTATGTAAGTCGTAGTTTAACAGACTGTGAGAGGAAATACTCTCAAACAGAGAGAGAGGCCTTAGCTCTTGTATGGGCTTGTGAGAGGCTGCATCCATATGTGTATGGCCGAAAATTTAACTTGGTAACTGACCATAAGCCATTACAAGTGATATACGGCCCACTCTAAACCCTGTGCCCGTATAGAGAGATGGGTACTTAGATTACAGCCGTACGATTTTAAGGTGATACACATTCCAGGCAAGCAAAACATTGCAGACCCACTGTCATGATTGCTGGGGGAGACAGCAAAACAGGAGAGACATTCTCATGGCTCAGATGAATACGTGAGATTTGTAGCTGTGAGTGCGACACCAAAAGCACTCACTACTAGAGAGGTGGAGGAAGCCTCTGCTACCGACCCGGAGCTGATTGAGGTACGGAAGGCAATCACAAACGGACATTTTGAGAACTGTGAAGCTTATGCAGCAATTGCAAACGAGCTGTGCATAGTGGGGTACCTAGTTCTTCGGGGAACACGCATCGTGCTACCCACAGTGTTACACGCACGAGCCCTGGTGTTAGCACATGAAGGACACTTGGGAATAGTTGGAACAAAGCAACATCTCAGAACCAAGGTTTGGTGGCCTGGCATGGACAAGGCAGCTGAAAAACACTGTAAAGCGTGCCACGGCTGTCAGATAGTAGCCAGACCCGACCCACCTGAACCGTTGAGACCAACACCATTACCGGAGGGCCCCTGGCAGGATGTAGCTATAGACTTACTGGGACCCTTGCCATCCAACCACTCCATTCTTGTGGTAGTTGATTATTATAGTCGCTACTATGAATATGACATCATGACCTCCACAATAACAGAGAAAGTTATTGATAGTTTAGAGTCAATCTTCAGCCGTCATGGTTTGCCAATCACCTGCAAAACTGATAATGGTCCCCAATTCAGATCTGAATTATTCAAAGAATACTGTGAAAACAACGGGATCAAACACCTGAAAACGACAGCAAAATGGGCTCAGGCTAACGGAGAAGTCAAGCGCCAGAATGCATCACTGATGAAGAGAATCAGAATTGCTCAGTCAGAAGGACTAGATTGGAAACGTGAACTTAGGAAATTTGTGACTGTGTACAGGAGCATTGACCATGCCACGACAGGAAAGAGCCTGGCAGAGCTGCTCTTTGAACGGAAAATGAGAGGAAAGCTGCCAGACATCACAGAGTCGCGCGCAGACATGGAAGTATGTGACCGGGACGCAGAACAAAAAGGCAAGTCCAAACTGTATGCAGGTGAACAGCGGAGAACACAATACTCAGAGGTGGAAGTTGGCGACACGGTGCTGGTATGGCAGGACAAAGTGGGCAAGTTCACCACTCCTTTTAATGCCACACCCCACAAAGTTTTGAGTAAAACAGGGAGTCAAGTAGTAGTAGAATCTCCAGACGGAGCACGCTACTTGAGAAACACTACGTTTGTGAAGAAATACAGAACCAATAGGCCAAAGGAGACACTCCATGAGCAGGAGGAAACACAAGGGACTGAGGACAGTATAATAGACCCTGACACACATACCACTGTGACACAGGCAATACCCACTGACACCAACATGCCAGACATACCCAATACAGCCAGACCTCAAAGGGTTAAAAGAAAACCCCAAAGACTGTCTGATTATGACACAACATAAACTGTGCGAGAACTGCATGGGTGATGTTAAATGTTTAAACCTGGGAATTATTTAGTTGTGTGGTAAGACACAAGTTTGTAAAAAGTTTATAAACCAAATAAGTTATGCAGTGTTATTGTAAGCAACTGTTTGTAAACTGCAAGCTTGTTTCCAAGGAAAAGGGGGATGTCGTGTATTGATTGTGAGTTTGACACCAGTTAATACGGTAATGTAATGTGCATTGCATTATGGGAATTACCCGGGAAAGCTGCAGTCGGCCATTTTACCAATAAAGAGAAGATTGCAGTTATAAGCCTGTCTGCCTGGTTCGATGCTTGAATGCGTTCATACAACACCATCTGTCTCCCTTTCCTCTCTGTATCCCCTTCTCTCTCTGCATCAGTCTTCCCACACCTCTTTCTCTGTACCTCCATCTCTCTCCCTCTGTCACTCTTCCACATCTCTCTCTCTGCACTCCCATCTTTCCCTTTCCTCTCTAAACCTCCATCTCTCTCTCTCCCATTCCTCTCTTTATACCCCCATCTCTCTCTCTCCCTCCCAGTCACTCTTCCCCATTGCGCTGTCTCTCTCTCTATACCTCCATCTCTCTACCTATCTCTCCTATCTCTCTCTGTACTGTGAGCCTTTCTCTTACTACTGTTCGGACTTTGAGAATTACGAATAAGCGTAACAATGACAGACAAGTATGTGCTCAATAAAATTGGTCTTTATTCACACTCCAGTTCAAAATTCAAGTGTATATAGAAGCATTCTCTTGCAATCAATATGCTTCCAATTCACTGTACATAAAAGTAGCCCCCGCCCCCAGCAACTTACACGCTACCTTCTGGCGATTTATATCCCAAGTCAACCGTACATAAAAGTACCCTTTAACAATGTCTAAGCTCTTATGTCCGACTTTTATACATACTCCTTTATCTCTGGGTGATTGGTCCAGGAAAAGCCGTAAGTCGAAACATAGACTGGCCAGCTTTCTTTGATTGTCTGTTCTTCTTTCTTTGTTCTGAATTTCCCGCCTCTGGGTCACTTCTTTTATATGGGCCTTTCTGCCGGCCCCACTCGTATATCACTGTCTGCCTCCCTCTGATAGGTCAGTTTCACTCCAAACCTTCCCTGATTGGAGTTCCTTCACGTTCCTGTGATGTGTGTGGGGGCGGGACTTCCTCATCACTCATGTTTCTCCTTCCTGTCCATGTGGCCTTACAAACAAAGGACCGTGCTGACCGCCAGGCAAAGGGCCCCCTGCTGACTTCCTAGTATTCCATAGCCATTTCCCAATTCATTCTGAACTTCAATCTCCACGCGGTAGCAGCAGTTTTATTACGGTTTCTAGAATCTTACAGTACCTTCATTTCTCTCTCTCTCCCATTCCTCTCTCTCTGCTTCCATCTCTTTCTCCCTGTCACTCTTCCCCAATCTCTCCCTCTCTCTGTACCCCATCTCTCTCTCCCATTCCCCTCTCTGTACCCCATATCCCTATCACTCTCCACCATCTCTCCTCCCCCGACCCAAGTCTCACCCTCACAGATCGCACTCGCTGAATCTGCCGAACTGCTCGAGCAACAGCAACTCCTTGTCCTGCCGCACCCCCGGGGACAGGTTCCCCACGAAGAGCTTCACCATCCTCGCCGTGCGGGCACGGGTGATCAGTACCATCACAATGCAGCTCGGCCCGGGGGAAGGGAGAACTGACTCCAACCGCCCCCCGATTCACAAAATGGCGGCCGCGGCACCGCCTTCCCTGCTCTTCCATTGACCGCTCCCCGTCGCTTCGCTTTGGGATGGGTTTCCTCTGCTGTCAACGAACGGCCAGACCACTGAACAGCTGTCAATCAAAGAATATTACAACTGATGGGCTGTCAATCAAGCATCTGCTGGCCCGCAGTCTTTTCCCCTCCCTCCTTCGCCTTCTGTCCTTCCTGCACCACACAGCTGCTGTTGCCGCCTATATGGTAACTATTCACCGCCCCATTCAGCAGCACCCGGCCGCTCCACACCGGCTCGCTGTCCAGTACCGATTGGGGATTTTTCACAGACCCCCTGGAAAGTCTCTACGGACCCCAGTTTGAGAACCATTGCACTAGGCTATCGAGCCAAGGGTATTTGGGCTAATAAGTCCTCATATCATTATAATATCCGTAACGCAACATCAAATGAATAATTTTATTCCAATTTTCTCCCTTTACCTTTTTGTTACGGTGCTAATTCATGATAGGTTATGGTTTCACATTCACACTCAAAGCCTCTCCGGTACTTCGCTCGAGTTGCCATTATTGTTGTACAAGTGAGTGTCAGTGTGCTGCTGAGTGATGGCACTATTCACTGTTGATGCCAGCCCTGCTTTGAGTTGATGTTAAACCTTAAACATTCACTCCCTCCACCACCGGCGCACCGTGTCTGCAGTGTGCGTCATCTGCAAGATTCATTGCAGCAACTTGCCAACTCCTTCGACAGCACCTTCCAAACCTGTGACCTCTACCACCTAGAAGGACAAGGGCAGCAGGCGCATGGGAACACCACCACCTCCAAGTTCCCCTCCAAGTCACACACCATCCTGACTTAGAAGTATATCGGCCGATCCTTCATCATCGCTGGGCCAAAATCCTGGAACTCCCTCCCTAACAGCACTATGGGAGCACCTTCACCACACGGGCTGCAGCAGTTCAAGAAGACAGCTCACCACCACCTTCTCAAGGGCAACTAAGGATGGGCAATAAATGCTGGCCTTACCAGCGACGCCCATATCCCAGGAACGAATAGGTGTACTAGTAGGGGTCAGTGTTGGTGCGGAGGCAGTCTTGCACAGATATTAATGCTGCTCTCCCTGCAAAGTGAGCCTCGTGCATAAAGTATCTCTGTTCATTGCCCTGAAACAAACAAACCTGGTCATTTTTTTCCACTTTAGTTGGGAGACAAAACCAACTGTTGCAACACGAAACTTGGGGGGGTGGCAAACAGTGAGGATGATACCAATCAATTGCAACAGGACATAGAAAGGCTAGCAGAATGGGCAGACAAGTGGCAGATGGAATTTAATACAGAGAAGTGTGAGGTGATGCATTTTGGCAGAAGGAACAGGGAGAGGCAATATACACTTAATGGCACAGTTTTAAAGAGTGTGCAGGGACAGGGGGACCTGGGAGTTAATGTGCATAAATCCCTGAAAGTAGCGGGACATATTGAGGGAGTGGTTAGCAAAGCATATGGGATCTTGGGCTTCATAAATAGAGCTATTGAGTACAAAAGTAGGGAAGTTATGCTGAACCTTTATAAAGCGCTGGTTAGGCCACAACTGGAGTATTGCATCCAGTTCTGGTCACCACACTTTAGGAAGGATGTGAAGGCACTTGAGAGGGTGCAGAGGAGATTTACCAAAATGGTTCCGGGGTTGGGGGGTCTTAGCTACAAGGACAGGTTGGAGAAGCTGGATTTGTTTTCATTAGAGCAAAGGAGGTTGAGGGGTGATTTGATAGAGGTGGACAAGATTATGACGGGTTTGGATAGGCTAGACTGGGGAAAGGCTGTTCCCACTGGTTGATGGTATACGGACTAGGGGACACAGATTTAAGGTTTTGGACAAGAGATACCGGGGGGGTGTGAGGAAAAACTTATTTATGCAGCGAGTGGTGAGGACCTGGAACTCGCTGCCGACGGAAGTGGTGGAAGCGGAGACACTCAGGCCTAGAAATTCAGTGGTGTTAGCGCCCACTTAGCGCCTAAAGAGGTCTTTAGCGCCGGCGCTGTTGGTAGCCTGGAATTCAGTGTAGCGCAAATGGTGGCGTTAGCCGGTAGCGCTGCGCCGGCACCGATGACGTCATCGGTGTGCGCAGCGCCCCGGTTCCAACGCGATGCCGGCCCGACGCCCAAATTCAGTTGCCGCCGCCTCTCCCGTAGCGGGCGCAAAGAGCGTTTGTAAAATGGGGCCTTGCAGCTCTGAGAGGCCGGGGCGTAAAGGTGGAGGTGCGGCCGGCCGCTTTCCCGACGGCCGCTTGGCCGCACCTTCCTCCCCGGACTCCCACATCACCCCCCCCCGCGGCATTGGTCTCTGACCCCCGCGAGCCCGGCACTTCTCCGTGGTGCCGGGCTCATTTGCCGGGGGAATCCAGCGGCGATCTCACGGCTGCAGGCAGCTCCTCCTTAAGAGAAGGAGGAGGCCTGCAGTACCCCAGCCTGCCGCACCGCATCGGGTGGCGCTGCGGCAGCTGGACGCCTGAAATTGACTTTCAGCGCCCCAAGCGGAGGCGGCCAAACCCTGCAATAGCGCCCGCCTCCGTCTTGGGGCGCTGCAACTGAATTTCAGGCGGGCGCTACGGGAATCCGGGCGTGCGCTAACTTTCAGGCGCTAAAGACCTGGCGCGGCGATAGCGAATTTCTAGGCCTCAATGTTTTCAAGGGGAGACTGGATACGCACTTAAGGGAAATAAACTTGCAGGGCTACGGGGATAGAGCGGGGGAATGGGACTGACTGGATTGCTCTACAGAGAGCTGGCACGGACTCGATGGGCTGAATGGCCTCCTTCTGTGCCATTATGACTCTATGGGCTGGATTTTCTCAGTCACGAGGAGGCGGGCATGGAGGCAGGACAGCCAGTAAAGTAGCAGAAAGTGGGGGTGGATGGCAAAGCCGCCCCCATCCCGCCTCCGTGCCCTTTTGCCAGGAGGCGGGAAGATGTGCTGCTTCGGGTTCCGTCTCCTGGAGGCGGGAAAGGCATTTAATTCTTTTAACTGCCTGTTAACAGGTGGTTAACAGGCAGAAAAAAGGGATTAGCGCCATTTTACCTTCACAGATGAAGGCTTCCCAACCTCGGAGAACCCCACCGGGTTGGAGGAGACGTGAAGGAGGTCTGCGACGGTCGGAGGCACCTGGAAGTAAGGTGTAGAGGTGAGTGATGGGTGCAAGTGTGGAGTGGTAAGTATGGAAGTGAGTGATAAGTGTTTAAAAATGTTCACTTACCTTGTTTTCTTCCTACAGCCTTCAGCCGCACTGGATCGGGAGACCCGACATCCTCCTTGTCGATTTCACAGACTGGCTGTTGGATCCTCCGAACCAACAGCCATCTGAAATCTACAAAGTTGAAAGGTTTGATGAGTCCTGAACACAAAAACTCATCAAACTACAGAGAATGTCAGTGTTTGACAGCTTCACAGGGCTGTTAAATGCTGACATTTCTTCTTTAAGGAAGTCTTGACAGATAGCACGTCAGAGGTTGACGTGCTCTGTCAGTGACTTCCACCCTAATTGGCCTGCTGAGCCCGCAGGGCAGGCTTAACAAGGTCAATCAGGGGAAAACCCCTCTGGTTGGTCAGATGAGGATGGAGGCGGGACATTGACACGACAAGCGGCAGTCCCACCTCCAACTCGCCTCAATTCACAAAATCCAGCCCGCAGATTCTATGGGGGCGATTTTGCCAGCCCTGGGGAGGCAGGACTGCCGGGAAAATGGCAGAATTTAGAGGTGGGTGCCCAACCCGCCCCCGACCTGCCTCCATGCCATCTTCCCAGGAGGCGGGTAGCCGTCCCGCGCCAGGTCCCGTCTCCTTGGAGGCGGGAAGGGATTAAAACCTATTAACTGTCTGTTAACAGGTAGTTATCAGGCAGAAAATAGGATTATCCCCTTTTTGCCTTCACAAGTGTGGGCTTCCCGAAGGCTCCGAAACCCGCCAGCTCAGCGAGGCGAGTACTGGGTCTGCGGGGGTCGGGGGGGGGGTGCAAAAGTGTGGTGTGAAAGTAAGTGATGGGTGCAAGAGTGTAGAGGTGAGTATCTGAGGTAAGTGCAAAGTGTCAGTAAAAGTGTACTTGCCTTTGTTTCTTCCTGCAGGCTTCAGTCGGTGTGCATGTGGAGTCTCGCACCTCCGCATTGGGAATGACAGATGGATGTTGCATTCTCAGATGAAACAACCATCTCATTTCTGTTAAAGAAAGAAGTTTGATGGGGTCTTGTATTCAAGACCTCATCAAACTGCAGAGAATGTCAGTGTTTGACAGCTTCACAAAGCTGTCAAATGATGACAATTCAGCTGTCAAAAATTTTTGATGGATGAAACGTCATATGCTGACGTTCTCTGCAACCTAGGTCAATCAAGAGAAAATAGCGTGGGTTGGCCACAACTCGATGGAGGCGGGACTGATACCCGACAAGTGGGAGTCCCGCCTCCAAGGGCTCCCCATTGGCAAAATCACCCCCTATGACTCTATGACTTACTAACTCGGCACAGACCATTCAGTGAATCTGGGACCTTCCTGCTCTATATGGCTCAAGCAGTGAATTTGACCACTGGGCTAGAATATCATTGATAAATGGTTCACGTAAGTACTTGTTATTTCGGAGCCTGTACTGACCATTTGATTAGCAATCTTTACTATGGTAAAAAGTTTTTATATATAGAAGCTTATCGGGGAATGGTAGCACAGTGGTTATGTTACTGGCCCAGTAATCCAGAGGCCTGGACTAATGATCTGGAGAAATTCGTTGATAATCCCGCTGCGAGGGAATTTTAATTCAATTAATGGAATAAAAATCTAGATTGTTGTAAAAAAAAACATCTGTAGACAAAATTGGCACTTCCGACAGCAGTTGTTTAATAAGACAATAATAATGTCCGTTAGGGAAGGAAATCTGTTGTCCTTGCCTAGTCTGGCCTATATGTGGTCGACTCTTAACTGACTTCCGAAATGGCGGCTCACCACCACCTTCTCGAGGGCAGTTAGGGACGGGCAATAAATACTGGCCTTGCCAGCGACGCCCACATGAATGTTTTAAAAAGTTTATTGTAAGTGGTAGGTAATTTTGAAAGTTTATCATTGTATCTGATATTTTCAACTAATTACATGTTTTAAATGCACGGATAAGAATTGTAGCAAAATAATCTTCAGAATATTAGTGCCATTTAAAAAAAACCTGTTTGCATTTTTTTTTGGTATGCGTATTAAATGCACCCTTTCCGCTGATGTAGATACCGGGTTTTTTTTTCAAAGAAAATGTTCGCTATTTAAGCAGGGAATATGTTCCTGAATCCAGATGGTTCTACTTCCTTCTATCTATTTTCCAGATCAAATGAACTGACGGACACAATCAGACGATTGCACCTGCAGCATTTACAGCTCAGTCAGAGGCGCAGGCCAGGCGGCAGGTGGATGGAAATAAGCAGCTGCTATTTCCCAAGCCAATCTATGAGCGGTTAGGCAACTGTGATGGAGTAACAGGAGCGCTGCTCCGCTTTTGTTGTCTTTTTTTTCCTAAATGACTGCTTATTTGTGGCAGAACCACATTATTATTACCATGTGCCAAATTAAGAAGTGCAGCGCTTTCAACTTTCTCTTTGGGATGCACCCAGATTAACCAAAAAATTAAGAACATTAAGGGGGAAAAATTCAGTTGTTTGCGTCTCCCGTTAGCGCCGCTCGCGAAATTAACTAGACATTTTGCGGCGGCACTAAACACTACCGCCACGATCTCCGGCGCTGGCAGATCGTGACGTCAGTCGAGTGCGCAACGTCCCGGACCGGATATTGAGTGGCGCCCCCTGCCTTACCGCCTGCCGCTAGCAATGACAGGTTGAGGGGAGCGTTTTGCTGTCAGAAAGGGACTGGGGGAGCGCTATTTAAAGGCGACCGCTTCCTGCCTTTTTTTGTTGGTGATGTTTTTGCACCACGCATTCAGAAAGAGAGAGACTCCTGGAGAGATTCAACGCTGTGTGAAGGGGTTTTGAATACTGAGCAGCACTTTGCAGGTTCATTTTGATTTGCCCTTCCTTGCTTCGCCAGCGCTCTGAGGTAGCGCCTCGCTGCTCGGCCTTTGCGCCTTAAGACAGGTGTGAAGCGCCTGATTTAGCGCTCCAATCACCTCCAGGGGCGATAAAAGCCAAGTTTGCCATCGGAGGCGATAATTAGCGCCAGGCGCTAAACTTTGCGCACGGCCGATAATGGCACCCCAAATGGGGCGATACTGAATTTTTCCCCCTTAGGTAAGAGAGGTCAATAACCAGGGGGCAGAGATTTAAAGTAATTGGTAGAAGGATTAGAGGGGAGTTGAGGAGAACTTTTGTCACCCAGAGGGTGGTGGGGGTCTGGAACTCACTGCCTGAAAGGGTGGTAGAGGCAGAAACCCTCATCATATTTAAAAAGTACTTGGATATGCACTTGAAGTGCCATAACCTACAGGGCTACGGACCAAGCGCTGGAAAGTGGGATCAGGCCGGAGAGCTCTTTCTCGGCCGGCACAGACACGATGGGCCGAATGGCCTCCTTCTGTGCCGTAAATTTCTCTGATTCTATGATTTACATTGGGCTTCTGATGTTTCTGTTTTGACTTCAGCCACTTTTTAAAAAATGCTATTACCCTGTAGTAAAGTGTTGTACAGTTTTATCTGTATATACTGGTATGTTTTGTCAGACATTGTTATTATTAAAACTATAATAAAACTCTGCCATTAAAGTATTTAATCGTTGTGAAGATGCATTTGTCTGTTGTTACCACATGTGGTATTTTTATTGTTACCCTGCACACTGCCTTGGCGACCAAGGCTGAACTTTGGAATACCCATAACCTTTTCAAGACGCAACACTAAAATGGTTTTGAACAGTCCGGATCTGTATCCAGATTGTCTTTCCCTCCTGAGTGAAATTAAAATTGTGGCAGAAGGCAATATTTATACTAAAATGTGAGCAAGCCCTCCCAGATTTAGGATTCTCTGGACACCACCCCCGCCCCCCCCCCGCAGATGCCCTACGGTATGAACAGCAGGGTATGGCCGGCAGGGATGCTTTTACACCGTCAGTCAGCTGACAGTGAAATTCTTTAGACAACTCTGTGGGGGAAAATTCAGTATCGCCCCGTTTGAGGCGCCATTATCGGCCATGCGCACAGAAGGAGGCCGTTCGGCCCATCGTGTCTGTGCCGGCCGACAAAGAGCTCTCCAGCCTAATCCCACTTCCCAGCTCTTGGTCCGTAGCCCTGTAGGTTACGGCACTTCAAGCGCATATCCAAGTACTTTTTAAATGTGATGAAGGTTTCTGCCTCTACCACCCTTTCAGGCAGTGAGTTCCAGACCCCCACCACCCTCTGGGTGAAAAGAATTCCCCTCAACTCCCCTCTAATCCTTCTACCAATTACTTTAAATCTATGCCCCCTGGTTATTGACCTCTCTTCGGGGGAAAAATTCAGTATCGCCCCATTTGGGGCGCCATTATCGGCCGTGCGCAAAGTTTAGCGCCTGGCGCTAATTATCGCCTCCGACGGCAAACTTGGCTTTTATCACCCCTGGAGGTGATTGGAGCGCTAAATCAGGCACTTCACACCTGTCTTAAGGCGTAGAGGCCGAGGAGCGAGGCGCTACCTCAGAGCGCTGGCGAAGCAAGGAAGGGCAAATCAAAATGAACCTGCAAAGTGCTGCTCAGTACTCAAAACTCCTTCACACAGCGTTGAATCTCTCCAGAAGTCTCTCTCTCTCTCTCTCTCAGAATGCGTGGTGCAAAAGTGTCACCAACAAAAAAAGGCAGGAAGCAGTCGCCTTTAAATAGCGCTCCCCCAGTCCCTTCCCGACTGCAAAACGCTCCCCTCAACCTGTCGTTGCTAGCGGCAGGCAGTAAGGCGGGGGGCGCCACTCAATATCCGGTCCGGGGCGCTAACGGGGAGTCGCGCACTCGAATGACGTCACCATCTGCCGGCGCAGGAGATCGTGGCGGTAGTGTTTAGTGCCGCCACAAAATGTCTAGTTAATTTTGCGAGCAGTGCAAACATCGCCGTGCCCGGGCGCTAGTTGCTTTGCGCCTCATTAGTGCCCTCTTAAGGCGCTAACGGGAGGCGCAATCACTGAATTTTTCCCCCTTATTTCTAAATCTCAGCTTTTATTTTTCCAGAATCTGCGGTTTCTTTACCTTAAACTCAAGAACTTCAACTTAAACTCAAGAAATTGCTTTTGGCGATATTAGCAGGTCACTGTTTAATGTGCTGTTTTATTGTAAAAGAAAGAAAACCTTGCATTACTATAGCGCCTTTCACGACTACCAGACATCCCAAAGTGCTTTACTGCCAATGAAGTACTTTTTGAAGTGTAGTCACTGTTGTAATGTAGGAAACACAGCAGCCAATTTGCGCACAGCAAGCTCCCACAGACAGCAATGTGATAATGACCAGATAATCTGTTTTAGTGATGTTGGTTGAGGGATAAATATTGGCCCCAGGACACCGGGGAGAATTATTATTATTATTATTATTATTCTTCGAAATAGTGCCGTGGGATCTTTTACACCCACCTGAGAGAGCAGATGGGGCCTCGGTTTAACGTCTCATCCAAAAGACAGCACCTCCAACAGTGCAGCGCTCCCCTGCAGTGTCAGCCTGGATTTTTATGCTCAAGTCTCTGGAGCGGGACTATGAACCCAAAGCCTTCTGACTCTGAGGCGAGGGTGCTGCCCACTGAGCCACTGGCTGACACTTGGGTATTAACTGATTGATTTGATGTAGATTAACACCTACACTGAAATAGAGGACAAGTGAGTATCATACAAACGCAGTGAGCTAGTATCGCCAACAGTTGTTTCTATGCCAAGGATCCATCGTATACTTTCTTCCACCTACTGCCCCTTTCCTTTTTTAAGTCTGTTTCATCCCTGGGACTCCACCTCCCCTCTCTGTTCTAGCAGCCTCAGTCACACATGGTAAGCTATGGCCGGACATCTGTCCTAATGCTCCAGTCTCAGCGGAGGCATTGACAATACTCTCGGGACCTTATGACCAGTTAAATAACCACTATGGCTCCCTGTTTATTGCACACATTACTTTGTAACACACTATGGGGTATTCATTCATCTTTGTTTAATTTTGACATTTTCCACATAAATAAAAACTCATTGTTTAACGTAAACAAGATTGCTTCAAGTAAGCACAGTCTGTAACGGCTGTTCGCACACTTTTATTAAACAACTGCTGTTGCGAGTGCCAATTTTGGGTCTACAGTTTTTGCAAAGGGAGGAGATTCTAATTACCTTGCAAGCATTACTCCAACATTATCAGCAGCACTTGAGCCGCTCTGCCACTCCTGCAACGTAATTAAAATAGAATAAGACTGCTGCTTGATTGAGAAATGTTTAGAATTGAGACTCGGCATTCTCCAGGTCTATTCTGCTTTGTCAGTCGTGGCTTTCTCAGTGGGTAGCACCCTTGCCCCTGAGTCAGAAGGTTGTGGGTTCAAGTCCCACTCCAGAGACTTGAGCACATCAATCCAGGCTGACACTCCCAGTGCAGTGCTGAGGGAGTGCTGCACTATCAGAGGTGCCGTCTTTCAGATGAGACGTTAAACCGAGGCCCCGTCTGCTCTCTCAGGTGGATGTAAAAGATCCCACGGCACTATTAGAAGAAGAGCAGGGGAATTATCCCTGGTGTCCTGGGCCAATATTTATCCCTCAATCAACATCACTAAAAACAGATTATCTGGTCATTAACACATTGCTGTTTGTGGGAGCTTGCTGTGCGCAAATTGGCTGCTGTGTTTCCTACATTACAACAGTGACTACACTTCAAAAAGTACTTCATTGGCTGTAAATCGCTTTGGGACGTCCTGAGGTCATGAAAGGCGCTATAGAAATGCAAGTCTTTCTTATCCTTCATTTTCAGAAGGTGGTGGTACAGTTTCACTCAGGCAGCTTTTCAGTACCTGATCCAAGTGACCATTCTTCCCATGTACCTGGCCAGTGTCAGTGGTCTATTCAACTTGTTGGGGCATTGCAGTCTAGACTAAGACTATTTTCAGACTTCAAACTGTTTCCAATGGCAGAAGGGTCGACAACCAGAGGGCACAGATTTCAGGTGATTGGCAAACGAACCAGAGGCGACATGAGGAAAAACTTTTTTACGCAACGAGTGGTTACGATTTGGAATGCGCTGCCTGATAGGGCGGTGGATACAGATTCAATGGTAGCCTTCAAAAGGGAATTGGATAAATACCTGAAGGAGAAAAAATTGCTGGATATGGGGAAAGAGCAGGGGAGTGGGACTGACTGGATTGCTCTTCGAAAGAGCCGGCGCAGACTCGATGGGCCGAATGGCCTCCCGTGCTGTACTATTCTCTGATTCTCTGATTTGAAACATTAATATATGTACATGTGCAACAATGGTAACTGGGACGCCTCGCCCCAGCCTGGAGATACTGAGGCCAGAAGCAGTGCTCCAACTGTTGCCCTGTTTGAGATTCAAGAGGGGGGAGTAAATAGAACTGTTGTAGTGGTAGGGGATAGTATTATTCGGGGGATAGATAGAGTTCTCTGCAGCCGAGAGCGAGAGTCCCGAAGGCTGTGTTGCCTACCCGGTGCCAGGGTTAAGGACATCTCCTCTGGGCTGGAAAGAAACTTGCAGTGGGAGGGGGTGGATCCAGTTGTCGTGGTCCATGTTGGTACAAACAACGTAGATAGGACTAGGAAGCCGGTTCTGTTAAAGGAGTATGAGCAGCTAGGTGTCAAATTAAAAAACAGAACCTCAAGGGTAATAATCTCTGGATTATTACCTGAGCCACGAGCGAATTTGGCTAGGACAAATAAAATTAGAGAGTTAAATGCGTGGCTCAAAGACTGGTGTGGGAGAAATGGGTTTTGCTTCCTGGGACACTGGCACCAGTACTGGGGCAGGAGGGAGCTGTTCCGTTGGGACGGGCTTCACTTGGCCAATGCTGGGACTAGAGTCTTGGCAGATCATATAACTAGGGCTGTAGAGAGGGCTTTAAACTAACTAGTGGGGGGGAGGTTCCTAGAAATGTAAAAATGACAACAGAGAAGGTCATAGACTTAGGTAGCAGTGGGGAAATTAAAAACCAGAGCGTGTCAGGAAGGGGCAGAAGGTATGGAGTAAAAGGTAAAGTAAAAAAAGGGCAAAAGCAGGAACTAAGTGTCACAAAACATCTTTGAAAGTTCTCTATCTGAATGCACGTAGCATTCGTAACAAAATAGATGAGTTAATGGCACAAATAACTACATATGGGTATGATCTTGTGGCCATTACAGAAACACGGCTGCAGGGTGACAATGCCTGGGAATTAAACATACCAGGTTATTTAACGATCTGGAAGGACAGGCAGGAAGGAAGGGGAGGTGGGGTGGCTATGTTAATAAAGGAAGGAATCACTGTAATACAGAGAAATGATATTGGGTCATAAGATCAGGATAATGAAACAGTTTGGGTGGAGGTAAGGAATAATAAGGGGAAAAAAACACTAGTGGGCGTAGTCTATAGGCCTCCGAACAATTGCAACTATGTTGGACGGAGTATCAATCAGGAAATAGTTGAGGCTTGTAATAAGGGAACATCTATAATTATGGGGGATTTTAACTATCATATTAATTGGACAAATCAAATTGGGCAGGGCTGCCTTGAGGATGAGTTCATTGAGTGTATTAGGGATCGGTTTCTTGAGCAGTATGTAACTGAACCGACCAGGGGGCAAGCAACTTTAGATCTGGTCCTGTGTAACGAGACAGGATTATTTAAAAATGTCCTAGTAAAGGATCCCCTTGGAATGAGTGACCATAACATGGTTGAATTCCATATTCAATTAGAGGGTGAGAAGGTTGGATCTCAAACAAGCGTGCTAAGCTTGAATAAAGGAGACTATGAAGGTATGAGAGCAGAATTGAGTAGAGTGGATTGGGAAAATAGATTAAAGGGTAAGACGATACATGATCAGTGGTGTACATTTAAGGAGTTATTTTACAACTTCCAAAAAATATATATTCCACTGAGAAGAAAAGGGTGTAAAAGAAAAGACAGCCATCCGTGGCTAAGTAAAGAAATTAAGGATAGTATTCGACTAAAAACAAGGGCATATAAGGTAGCCAAATCTAGTGGGAGGATAGAGGATTGGGAAAACTTTAAAAGACAGCAAAAAATAACAAAAAGATTGATTAAGAAAGGGAAGATAGATTATGAAAGTAAATTAGCAAAAAATATAAAAACAGATAGTAAGAGTTTTTATAGTTATATAAAAACAAAAAGGGTGGCTAAAGTAAATGTTGGTCCCTTAGAGGATGGGACTGGGAAATTAATGGTGGGAAATATGGAGATGGCAAAAACACTGAATGAATATTTTGTATCAGTCTTTACAGTAGAGGACACTAAGAATATCCCAACACTGGACAAACAGGGGGCTATGGGGGGGAGGAGCTAAACACGATCAAAATCACTAAGAAAGTGATACTCGGTAAAATAATGGGACTCAAGGCGGATAAATCACCTGGACCTGATGGCTTACATCCTAGGGTCTTGAGGGAAGTGGCGGTAGGGATTGTGGATGCATTGGTAATAATTTTCCAAAACTCCCTGGACTCAGCAAAGGTCCCGGCAGACTGGAAAACAGCTAACGTAACACCCTTATTTAAAAAGGGCAGTAGACAGAAGGCTGGAAACTATAGCCTAACATCTGTGGTAGGTAAAATTTTGGAGTCCATTATTAAGGAGACAGTAACAGGACATTTGGATAATCATATTTAATAGGACAAAGTCAGCATGGTTTTATGAAGGGGAAGTCATGTTTGACAAATTTGCTGGAGTTCTTTGAGGAAGTAACATATAGGGTGGATAAAGGGGAACCAGTGGACGTAGTGTATTTAGACTTCCAAAAGGCATTTGACAAGGTGCCACACAAAAGATTATTGCTTAAGATAAAAAATCACAGGATTGGGGGTAATATTCTGGCATGGATAGAGGATTGGCTATCTAACAGAAGGCAGAGAGTTGGGATAAATGGTTCATTCTCAGACTGGCAATCAGTAACTAGTGGTGTTCCGCAGGGGTCAGTGCTGGGTCCCCAACTCTTTACAATCTATATTAACGATTTGGAGGAGGGGACCGAGTGTAACATATCAAAGTTTGCAGATGATACTAAGATGGGAGGGAAAGTAGTGAGTGAGGAGGACATAAAAAACCTGCAAGGGGACATCGACAGGCTAAGTAAGTGGGCAGAGATTTGGCAGATGGAATACAATACTGGAAAGTGTGAGGTTATGCACTTTGGCAGGAAAAATCGTAGAGCAAGTTATTATCTTAATGGCAAGAAACTGGAAAGTACTGAAGTACAAAGGGATCTGGGGGTCCTGGTGCACGAAACTCAAAAGGTTAGTATGCAGGTGCAGCAAGTGATTAAGAAGGCCAATGGAATGTTGGCTTTCATTGCTAGGGGGATAGAATATAAAAATAGGGAGGTATTGCTTCAGTTGTACAAGATATTGGTGAGACCGCACCTGGAATACTGCATACAGTTTTGGTGTCCATACTTAAGAAAAGACATACTTGCTCTCGAGTCAGTACAAAAAGGTTCACTCGATTAATCCCGGGGATGAGGGGATGGACATATGAGGAGAGGTTGAGTAGATTGGGACTCTACTCATTGGAGTTCAGAAGAATGAGAGGCGATCTTATTGAAACATATAAGATTGTGAAGGGGTTGGATCGGGTGGATGCGGGGAGGATGTTCCCGATGATGGGTGAAACTAGAACTAGGGGGCATAATCTTAGAATAAGGGGCTGCTCTTTCAAAACTGAGATGAGGAGGAACTACTTCACTCAGAGGGTGGTAGGTCCATGGAATATGCTGCCCCAAAAAGCTGTAGAAGCTACATCATTACATAAATTTAAAACAGAAATAGACAGTTTCCTAGAAGTAAAGGGAATTAAGGGTTACGGGGAGCGGGCAGGAATTTGGACATGAGTCTAGGTTCGGATTGGACATGGCCCTGTGGGTAGCGGAGCGGGCCCAGGGGCCGTGTAGCCTGATCCTGCTCCTATTTCATGTGTCTAATTCTGTTAGATTCAGGAGATGGTTCTGTGATAGTAGATTGGCGGTTAGGATCAGATCAGCCATGATCTTATTGAATGGCGGAGCAGGCTCGAGGGGCCGATTGGCCTACTCCTGCTCCTATTTCTTATGTTCTTATGTTCTTATTAGCCATCTCAACGCAGGTCAAGGATGAAAGCAGGGATCTTCCTCGTCTTTGACCCAGTACCACAGAACATGATCAATTGATCTACAGCTGTTGGGGGAAGCTAGTAGTTCCAAATGTTTCTAATTCAATTCTGAAACTCCTTGCCCTCAGAAGTTTGCAGAATTTTAGTATTTCTGATATTGCATGAAACAGGAGGAGGGTGGTTTGAAAGCAATTCGCTCCTCACAAGTCTTTTTCTTGTGAAAATGCATTACAAAAGACAATGGCCTGGAATTTGTGGTCCGCAGCGTCCGTCGTCATTCTCACTTTGAACCTGACCCGCAACTTCGGGATTTGGCGCACGTACAGGCAGAAATCTTGAAGTTGCAGTCTGTCATTCACAGCTCCGACACAGGCTGTGCTGTGCAGCCACTACCCCCCTCCCCCCACCCCGCACCCCCCCCCCCTCCGCCACCCACAGAACTGGCAATCAGTGAAATCTCTCAAATCAGGGAAACTGGTGAAAACTTTGGCTCTTCTGCAGTAGTTACACTGTTAAAATCCCCATTAAAGGTTAGACACAAGGGGATTAGGTATAACTGGGGTTTTAACAGTGTATTGACTGCTAAACAAATGTTCAGGGCCTGGAAATCTAATTTAAATTTTGTACAGTTTCAAATTTATCCATTTTAATAAAAATGAAATTTTTTACATAACCTTGTCCATCTTTATTTCAGGTTTGCCTTTTCCCCATGTGAGAGCCCCAATCTTTGTTTTGCTCTCTCTAACATTTTTAAAAAGTTGGAATTTTAAGAGCTTACTCACTTCCTGGTTTGCTGTCGGTGAGAATTCTCCCCTTTGATTGGCTGCTTAGACAGCCTATTGAGATCGCAGCAGCTCGCGCTAGGGGATCCCCACTACACTCCGTTCATTTCAACTACGCGTCGTCGGAAAACCTGAAATGCTCGACACAGAAATCGCGAGATCTTTGTGCGAAGCTTACTTCGGGGCCAATGGTGAGCGCCTTCGCTTCGCCGCTGACTGCAAATTCCGGGCCAATGTCCAAAGCAAGTGCAACAAAGACAGAAGTCTCAGGAATTTGACCCTTTTTAGGTGGCTGAAGCACAGAAAGAATTTCCCACCGCCTATTGCAAGGGTCAGCAATGACACTTCAAGTCATGGTTAACTCTAAATGATTACTTGTGCTTATTTAATGCAATCACACTAGATGTGCAAACTCATCTCTTTTTTGGCTGACACTCCAGTGCAGTGCTGAGGGAGTGCTGCACTGTCGGAGGTGCCGTCTTTCGGATGAGACGTTAAACCGAGGCCCCGTCTGCTCTCTCAGGTGGATGTAAAAGATCCCATGACACTATTTCAAAGAAGAGCAGGGGAGTTCTCCCCGGTGTCCTGGGCCAATATTTATCCCTCAATTAACATCACTAAAAACAGATTATTTGGCCATTTATCACATTGCTGTTTGTGGGAGCTTGCTGTGCGCAAATTGGCTGCCGCGTTTCCTAAATTACAACAGTGACTGCACTTCAAAAAGTACCTCATTGGCTGTAAAGCACTTTGGGACATCCTGAGGTCATTAATAGGTGCTATATAAATGCAAGTCTTTCTTTCTTTTCTCAACCAGTCTTGTCCATTTCCCTGTTCCATGCTCTCCAATCCGAAAATTTTGGGAATAAGGTGTTATTTTTCTGTCACGGGTTTCCTTTACCTCCACTGATAAACAGTCACCTGATGTAAATTCACCATCCTCAGTCCCAGAAGGAAGAATAACCCAGAAGGTATTATCTATATGGGAACACATGATACATCCTTGACACCTCCAGGGGTGTAAGGGTCAGCAATTAGCCTTCAAGTGCTGGTTAAAATCATAGAATCATAGAATGGTTACAGCACGGAAGGAGGCCATTTGGCCCATCGAGTCCATGCCGGCTCTCTGCAGGAGCATTTCAGCTAGTCCCACTCCCCGCCCTTTCCCCATAGACCTGCAACTTTTTTCCCCTCAGGTATTTATCCAATTCCCTTTTGAAAGCCACGATTGAATCTGCCTCCACCATCCTCTCAGGCAGCACATTCCAGATCCTAACCACTCGCTGCGTAAAAAGTTTTTCCTCATGTCGCCATTGGTTCTTCTGCCAATCACCTTAAATCTGTGTCCTCTGGTTCTCGACCCTTCTGCCAATGGGAACAGTTTCTCTCTCTCTACACTGTCCAGACCCCTCGTGATTTTGAACACCTCCATCAAATCTCTTCTCAACCTTCTCTGCTCTAAGGAGAACAACCCCAGCTTCTCCAGTCTATCCACATCACTGAAGTCCCTCATCTCTGGAACCATTCTTGTAAATCTTTTCTGCACCCTCCCTAAGGCCTTTACATCCTTCCTAAAGTGTGGTGCCCAGAATTGGACACAATACTCCAGTTGAGGCCGAACCAGTATTTTATACAGGTTCATCATAACTTCCTTGCTTTTGTACTCCATGCCTCTATTTATGAAGCCCAGGATTCCGTAAGCTTTTTTAACTGCTTTCTCAACCTGCCCTGCCACCTTCAACGATTTGTGGCCAGAACACAGCGCAGACCTGAGCGGAGGCGGCGGCGGCACAAAGAGAGCTGAGAGGAGACTTAAAAAAACCCCAAAAAACAAGGAGTGACATCACAGGACAGCAGGAGGCGGAGGATAAATCGAGCAGGAGGCCCAGAGAGAGCGCGGACTGGAGCAGCAGCAGCAGCGAGGAGGCGGAGGATAAATCGAGCAGGGGCCCAGAGAGAGCACAGACTGGAGCAGCGGCGGCAGCGAGGAGGCGGAGGATAAATCGAGCAGGGGCCCAGAGAGAGAACAGACTGGAGCAGCGGCAGTGAGGAGGCAGAGTATAAATCGAGCGGGAGGCCCAGAGAGAGCGCAGACTGGAGCAGCGGCGGCAGCGATGAGGCGGAGGATAAATCGAGCAGGGGCCCAGAGAGAGCGCAGACTGGAGCAGCGGCAATGAGGAGGCGCAGGATAAATCGAGCGGGAGGCCCAGAGAGAGCACAGACTGGAGCAGCGGCGGCAGCGATGAGGCGGAGGATAAATCGAGCAGGGGCCCAGAGAGAGCGCAGACTGGAGCAGCGGCAATGAGGAGGCGGAGGATAAATCGAGCGGGGCCCAGAGAGAGCACAGACTGGAGCAGCGGCGGCAGCGATGAGGCGGAGGATAAATCGAGCAGGGGCCCAGAGAGAGCGCAGACTGGAGCAGCGGCAGTGAGGAGGCGGAGTATAAATCGAGCAGGAGGCCCAGAGAGAGTGCGGGCTGGAGTAGCGGCGGCAGCGAGGAGGCGGAGGATAAATCGAGCAGGGGCCCAGAGAGAGCGCAGACTGGAGCAGCGGCAGTGAGGAGGCAGAGGATAAATCGAGCAGGGGCCCAGAGAGAGCGCAGACTGGAGCAGCGGCAGTGAGGAGGAGGAGGATAAATCGAGCAGGAGGCCCAGAGAGAGCGCGGACTGGAGTAGCGGCGGCAGCGAGGAGGCGGAGGATAAATCGAGCAGGGGCCCAGAGAGAGCGCAGACTGGAGCAGCGGCGGCAGTGAGGAGGCGGAGTATAAATCAAGCAGGAGGCCAAGAGAGAGCATGGACTGGAGCAGCGGCGGCAGCGAGGAGGCGGAGGATAAATCGAGCGGGGCCCAGAGAGAGCACAGACTGGAGCAGCGGCAGTGAGGAGGAGGAGGAGGACCTCCCACGAAAACAAAAAAAGCAACAACTGCAAAACAGCTAAAGTGACATCACAACCAAGGAAGGAGCTGATTGGTGAGTAGCTGGTAAGATCTAGTTAATAGTCTATTCCGGTTCCCGTGTGCAGGAAGTGTCGTCAGCTGGAGGAGCTCGAGCTCTGGGTTTTGGAGCTTGAGCAGCAGCTGGCGTCACTGCGGTGTATCCGTGAGGCTGAGAGCTTCGTGGATAGCACGTTTCAGGAGGTGGTGACCCTGTAGATAAAGAGTGTGCCGGCAGAAGATGGGAATGAGTGACGACCAGACAAGAGGAGGACCAGTCAAGTAGTGCAGGAGTCCCTTAAGTCCATCTCGCTCTCGGTAGTTCGGGGAGCAGACAGGCGTTTCTGCGACTGCAGACGTGACTCCAGGATGGTATGTTGCCTCCCTGGTGCCAGATTCAAGAATGTCACTGAGCGGCTGCAGAACAGTCTGAGGCGGGAGGTTGAACAGCCAGAGACCGTGGTCCAAATTGGTACCAACGACATAGGTAGAAAGAGGGATGGGGTCCTGCTGGCAGATTTCAGGGAGCTAGGAAAGAGATTACAAAGCAGGACCTCAAAGATAGTAATCTCTGGATTACTCCCAGTGCCATGCGCTAGTGAGTATAGAAATAGGAGGATAGAGCAAATGAATGCCTGGCTGGAGAGATGGTGCAGGAGGGAGGGCTTTAGATTCCTGGGGCTTTGGGACCGGTTCTGGGGGAGGTGGGACCTGTACAGAATGGACAGGTTGCACCTCAACAGGGCCGGAACCAATATCCTCGCGGGGAGGTTTGCTGGTGCTGTTGGGGAGGGTTTAACCTAATTTGGCAGGGGGGTGGGCACCAGGATGTAACATTAGAAAGGGGAAATAAAGTGCTCAAATGATTGGGAGAGGCAGAGAGCACTAAAGTAAGGAATGGTAAGGTATTAGGTCAAACTAAGAGAGAATACAGGATGGTCTAAGATGGGTTTACAGTGTATGTATGTGAACGCACGAAGCGTAGTGAACAAGGTCAGTGAGCTGCAGGCACAAATAGCCACATGGGAATATGATGTTGTGGCAATAACTGAGACCTGGCTCAAAAAAGGGCAAGATTGGGTATTAAATATTCCTGGTTATAAGGTGTTCAGGAAAGATAGGGAAGGAAAGATAGGAGGTGGGGTGGCAGTATTGGTCAAGGAGAATGTTACCGTGCTGGAGAGGGAGGATGTCCTGGAGGGGTCAAGGACAGAATCTATGTGGCTAGAGTTAAGAAATAACAGAGGTGCCATTACACTACTAGGTGTGTTCTATAGACCACCAACTAGTGGGAAAGATATGGAGGAGAAAATTTGCAGAGAAATTACAGAGAGGTGCAAGAACTATAGAGTAATAATGGGGGACTTCAACTATCCTAATATAGACTGGGATTGTAATAGTGTAAAGGGCAGAGAAGGGGAAGAATTTCTGAAGTGTGTCCAGGAGAACTTTCTTGATCAGTATGTTTCCGGCCCGACGAGGGAGGAGGCATTGCTGGATCTGGTTCTGGGGAAAGAGGTGGGTCAAGTGTCAGTAGGTGAACATTTAGGGAACAGTGATCATAGTATCATAAGGTTTAGATTAGCTATGGAAAAGGACAGGGAGCAATCTAGAGTAAAAATGTTTAACTGGGGGAGGGATCGGGCCCAGGTACATTGTAATAAGAACATAAGCAATAGGAGCAGGAGTCGATCATTTGGCCCTTCGCACCTGCTCCGCCATTCAATAAAATCATGGCTGATCATCGACCTCATCTCCACTTTCCCACACTATCCCCATATCCCTTGATTCCCCTAGAATCCAAAAATCTATCGATCTCAGCCTTGAATATACTCAACCACTGAGCCCCCACAGCCCTCTGGGGTAGAGAATTCCAAAGATTCACAACCCTCTGAGTGAAGAAATTTCTTCTCATCTCAGTCCCAAATGGCCGACCCCTTAGCCTGAGACTGTGACCCCTGGTTCTAGACTCCCCAGCCAGGAGAAAGAACCTCCCTGCATCTACCCGTCAATCCCTGTAAGAATTTTGTAAGTTGAATCAAAGATTGGCAGGCAAAACTGTAATGGAACAATGAGCTGCCTTTAAAGAGGAAATAGTTCAGGTACAGTTGAGGTACTTTCCCACTAAGGGGAAAGGCAGGGCAACTAAGGTCAGGGCTCCCTGGATGACGAAAGAGATTGAGAATATGATGAAGCAGAAAAAGAGCGCGTATGACAGATGTCAGGTTGCAAATACATCTGAGAATCAGGCTAAATATAGAAAGGTCAGAGGAGAAGTGAAAAAGTAAATAAAAGGGGCAAAGAGAGGGTATGAGAATAGAATGGCAGGCAACATAAAAGGTAATCCAAAAGTCTTTTATAGGCATATAAATAGTAAAAGGGTAGTAAGAGGAGGGGTGGGGCCGATTAGGGACCAAAAAGGAGACCTATGCATGGAGGCAGAGGGTATGGCTGAGGTACTAAATGAGTACTTTGCATCTGTCTTCACCAAGGAAGAAGATGCTGCCATAGACATAGTGAAGGAGGGGGAGGTAGTGGAGACACTTGATAGGATAAAAATTGATAAAGAGGAGGTATTAGAAAGGCTGGCTGTACTTAAAGTAGATAACTCACCAAGAGCGGATGGGATGCACCCTAGGATGCTGAGGGAATTGAGGGAGGAGATCGCGGAGTTACTGGCCATAATATTCCAATCCTCCTTAGATACGGGGGTGGTGCCAGAGGACTGGAGAATTGCAAATGTTACACCATTGTTCAAAAAAGCGTGTAAAGATAAACCCAGCAGCTACAGTCCAGCCAGTTTGACCTCGGTAGTGGGGAAGCTTTTAGAAACAGTAATCAAGGACAAAATTAACAGTTACTTGCACAAGCACGGATGAATTAAGGAAAGCCAGCACGGATTTGTTAAAGGCAAATCGTGTTTAACTAACTTGATTGAGTTTTTTGATGAGGTAACAGAGAGGGTCGATAAGGGTAATGCAGTTGGTGTATTGTACATGGATTTCCAAAAGGTGTTCGACAAAGCACCACATAATAGGCTTGCCAGCAAAGTTGAAGCCCATGGAATAAAAGGGACAGTGGCAGCATGGATACTGAATTGGCTAAGTGACAGGAAACAGAGAGAAGTGGTGAACGGTTGTTTTTTGGACTGGAGGAAGGCATACATAAGAACATAAGAAATAGGAGCAGGAGTCGGCCATTCGGCCCCTCGAGCCTGCTCCGCCATTCAATAAGATCATGGCTGATCTGATCTTGGCCTCAACTCCACTTTCCTGCCCGCTCCCCATAACCCTCGACGCCCCTGCAGTTCAAATATCTGTCAATCTCAGCCTTGAATATATTCAATGACTCCGCCTCCACAGCTCTCTGGGGTAGAGAATTCCAAAGAGTCACGACCCTCTGAGAGGAGAAATTCCTCCTCAAATCCGTCTTAAATGGGTGCCCCCTTATTCTGAAACTATGCCCCCTAGTTCTAGATTCCCCCACGAGGGGAAACATCCTCTCAGCATCTACCCTGTCGAGCCCCCTCAGAATCTTATATGTTTCAATACGATCAGCTCTCATTCTTCTAAACTCCAATGAGTATAAGCTCAACCTGCTCAACCTTTCCTCATAGGACAACCCCATCATCCTAGGAATCAACCTCGTGAACCTTCTCTGAACTGCCTCCAATGCAAGTATATCCTTCCTTAAATAAGGAAACCAAAACTGTACGCAGTACTCCAGGTGTGGTCTCACCAACGTCCTGTACAGTTGTAGCAGGACTTCCCTACTTTTATACTCCATCCCCCTTGCAATAAAGGCCAACATTCCATTTGCCTTCCTAATTACTTGCTGTACCTGCATGCTAACTTTTTAAGAACATAAGAAATAGGAGCAGGAGTAGGCCAATCGGCCCCTCGAGCCTGCTTCACCATTCAATAAGATCATGGTTGATCTGATCCTAACCTCAAATCTTCTATCACTCTCCATCCACCCGAACCCATGTGATCTCCCGGGAGAGGCGAAAAACCAGATAAAAGACCCAATTTTTGTGCTTCATGTACGAAGACACCCAGATCCCTCTGTGCCGCAGCATTCTGTAGTCTCTCTCCATTTAAATAATATTTTGTTTTTCTATTCTTCCTACCAAAGTGGATAATCTCACATTTTCCCATATTATACTCCATCGCCAAATACAGTGGTGTTCCCCAGGGGTCGGTTCTAGGACCGCTGCTTTTCTTGATATATATTAATGACTTGGACGTGGGTGTACAGGGCACAATTTCACTCGTTCTTCCTACCAAAATGTTTCGCTTCGCACTTTTCTGCGTTAAATTTCATCTGCCACGTGTCCGCCCATTCCACCAGCCTGTCTTATGTCTTAGAAACATAGAAAAATAGGAGCAGGAGTAGGCCATTCGGCCCTTCGAGCCTGCTCCGCCATTCAATATGATCATGGCTGATCCTCTATCTCAATACCATATTCCCGCTCTCTCCCCATGCCCCTTGGTGCCTTTTGGGTCTAGAAATCTATCTATCTCCTTCTTAAATATATTCAGTGACTTGGCCTCCACAGCCTTCTGTGGTAGAGAATTCCACAGGTTCACCACCCTCTGAGTGAAGGAATTTCTCCTCATCTCAGTCCTAAATGTCCTACCCCATATCCTGAGACTGTGACTCCTCATTCTAGACCCCCCCCAGCTAGGGGAAACATCCTCCCTGTGTCCAGTCTGTCTAGCCCTGTCAGAATTTTATACATTTCAATGAGATCCCCTCTCATTCTTCTAAACTCCAGTGAATACAGGCCTAGTCGACCCAATCTCTCCTCATACGACAGTCCTGCCATCCCAGGAATAAGTCTGGTGAACCTTCGCTGCACTCCCTCTATGGCAAGTATATCCTTTCTTAGGTAAGGAGACCAAAACTGCACACAGTACTCCAGGTGTGGTCTCACCAAGGCCCTGTATAACTGTAGTAAGACATCCTTGCTCCTGTACTCAAATCCTCTTGCAATGAAGGCCAACATACCATTTGCCTTCCTAACTGCTTGCTGCACCTGCATGTTTGGTTTCAGTGACTGGTATACAAGGACACCCAGGTCCTTTTGTACATCAACATTTCCCAATCTATCACCATTTAAATAATACTCTACCTTTCTGTTTTTCCTATCGAAGTGGATAACTTCACATCTACCCACGTTATACTGCATCTGCCATGTATTTGCCCACTCATTCATCTTGTGTAAATCGCCTTGAAGCCTCTTTGCATCCACCTCACAACTCACAATCCCACCTAGTTTTGTGTCATCAGCAAACTTGGAAATATTACATTTGGTTCCCTCATCCAAATCACTGATATATATTGTGAATAGCTGGGGCCCAAGCACTGATCCCCCACTAGTCACCGCCTGCCACCCCGAAAAAGACCCATTTATTCCTACTCTCTGTTTCCTGTCTGTTAACCAATTTTCAATCTATGCCAGTATATTGTCCCCAATCCCATGTGCTTTAATTTTGCACACTAGCTCTTATGTGGGGCTTTATCAAAGGCTTTCTAAAAATCCAAATACACCACATCCACTGGTTCTCCCTTATCTATTCTACCAGTTACATCCTCAAAAAACTCCAGTAGGTTTGTCAAACACGATTTCCCTTTCATAAATCCATGTTGACTTTGTCTAATCCCGTTGATATTTTCTAAGTGTTTTATCATCACATCCTTTATAATAGTCTCTAGCATTTCCTGAAGACTATTACTCTCCTCCTTGCTCCCAAGTTTTGTATCATAGAAAACAAAAAAAAAAACTATAGCACCTTTCACGACACCGGATGTCATACGTCACCGGATGACGTCTGAGGAGAGATTGGGTCGATTGGGCTTATACTCGCTGGAGTTTAGAAGAATGGGAGGGGATCTCATTGAAACTTATAAAATTCTAACAGGACTAGACAGACTAGATGCAGGAAGGATGTTCCTGATGGCCGGGGAGTCCAGAACCAGGGGTCACAGTCTAAGGATAAGGAGTAAGCCATTTAGGACAGAGATGAGGAGGAATTTCTTCACCCAGAGAGTGGTGAACCTGTGGAATTCTCTACCACAGAAGGCAGTTGAGGCCAATTCATTAAATATATTCAAGAAGAAGTTAGATATATTTCTTAAGGCTAAAGGGATCAAGGGATATGGAGAGAAAGCAGGGACCGGGTACTGAGTTTGGATGATCAGCCATGATCTCATTAAATGGTGGAGCAGGCTCGAGGGGCCGAATGGCCTACTCCTGCTCCTATCTTCTATGTTTCTATGTTTCAATGCCCTTCACAGCCAATTAACTAATTTTGAAGTGTAGTCACTGTTGTAATGTGGGAAACGCAGCAGCCAATTTGCGCACAGCAAGCTCCCACAAATAGCAATGTGCCAATGACCAGATAATCTGATTTAGTGATGTTGGTTGAGGGATAAATATTGGCCCCAGGACACCGGGGAGAACTCCCCTGCTCTTCTTCGAAATAGTGCCATGGGATCTTTTACACCCACCTGAGAGAGCAGAAGGGGTCTCGGTTTAATGTCTCATTCGAAAGACGGCACCGCCGACATTGCAGTGCTCCCTCAGCACTGCAGTGGAGTGTCAGCTGAGCTTTCTGTGCTCAAGTCTCTGGAGTGGGACTTGAACCCACAACCTCTGACTCAGAGATGAGAGAGAGCGACCAACTGAACCACAGCTGACACTGCAAATTCTGTTAACTCTAAATATAGAAACATAGAAGATAGGAGCAGGAGTCGGCCATTCAGCCCCTCGAGCCTGCTCCGCCATTCAATGCGATCATGGCTGATCATCCAAATTCAGTACCCTGTCCCTGCCTTCTCCCCATATCCCTTGATCCCTTTAGCCTTAAGAAATATATCTAACTCCTTCTTGAATATATTTAATGAATTGGCCTCTACTGCCTTCTGTGGTAGAGAATTCCACAGGTTCACCACTCTCTGGGTGAAGAAATTCCTCCTCATCTCTGTCCTAAATGGCTTACCCCTTATCCTTAGACTGTGACCCCTGGTTCTGGACTCCCCGACCATTGGGAACATCCTTCCTGCATCTAGTCTGTCTAGTCCTGTTAGAATTTTATAAGTTTCAATGAGATCCCCTCTCATTCTTCTAAACTCCAGTGAGTATAAGCCTAATCGACCCAATCTCTCCTCATACGTCATTCCTGCCATCCCAGGTATCAGTCTGGTGAATCTTCGCTGCACTCCTTCCATGGCAAGAACATCCTTCCTCAGATAAGGCGACCAAAACTGCACACAATACTCACTGATTGCTTGTGCTTATTTAATGCAATCAGACTGGATGTGCAGAAGATATTTTTTTGTGCAATCTCATCCCTTTTATTTTGTCTGATGAGGGGGTGGTTGCTCTGACCTGCCTCTATCTTTAATCCCAGCAAAATAGACTGGGGGCGAAGGGGGCGGGGCGCAACCACCAGCTTCCTTGATTGCCGGAAGGGCGCTGATTGGTCGCTCGGGCGGCCGGTGGGCGGGGCGGCCAGGTAGCGCGGCGCGGTGCGCGCCGGGGGCTGTAGTTCGGCGCGGCGGCCGGAGGCTGGAGCCGGGCGGCGGCGCAAACTACAACTCCCAGCGGGCGCCGCGCCCCGCCGGGCATGCGCAGCACCGACCGTCCAGGCTTTATTAGATTCAGGCTCAAACAAAGTTGCATCAGCTGGGCTGAATAATTCTGGTGAATGAATGCTTTTTGTTTAATGCAAAAAAAAGTAGGAGAATTAGTGAAGCGTATTATATGAAGATGCAGATAGATAATTGTTTTTAAATGTTGTTTATTCTAAAACAAGTGGGAACATTAGTGCAGCATTTAATATATAATTGTTTTTATGCAGTTTTTGTTCCAAACAAGTGGGGAAAGTTTAAGATATATAATTGTTTTTAAATGTTGTCTTAATGCACTTTGGTTGTTGTAGACAGTGCTTACATATTAGAGGATTTGCAGTGTTTATAGTTGTGTTTAAGGGTGCAGGCACTGCTACTGAAGGGGAAGTAATGTCATTTTAAGCCTAAATGCAAAATTCAAAAGTGTTGATGTTTCCGCCGCAGTTCGCCGATGAAGCAGTGACTGAGCGACTCGCAATGTCGCTGGGGCAGGGGGCTGCGCCCGTGGAACAGAGCCAGGGTTGCTGTGACATCCGCAAGTGGAGCGATCTGATGCGGAGCCGGGAGCAGCGGAGCCGGGCGGCGGCGATGGAGGGCTCCGCCTGCGCTGTCCACGGCTGCCTGGATAAGCACCGGCTGGACAGTGGCCAGGAGCCGCCGGCCCTGCAGGAGCCGCCGGCCGAGGTTCGTCACTTGCTGCTGCTTCTCCTCCGGCTCTCGGAAAGCTGCCCCTTTGAAGACATCCGCGAGAAAAGCGCTCAGGTCCTCCAAACTGTGCTGGTAAGTGGCAAAACCTTGGCTCTCCTGTGTGTTTTGTGTGTGTGTGTGTCTCTCGCTGGCTGTGCAGTTTTAATGCATGTCCTTGCATTGAGTCTCCAAACAAATTCTCCCTTCCTTTGCCATTTAGGACAGAATGAGGAGGAATTTCTTCACCCAGAGAGTGGTGAACCTGTGGAATTCTCTACCACAGAAGGCAGTAGCGGCCAATTCATTAAATATATTCAAGAAGGAGTTGGGTATATTTTTTAAGGCTAAAGGGATCAAGGGATATGGTGAGAAAGCAGGGACAGGGTACTGAATTTGGATGATCAGCCATGATCTCATTGAATGGCGGAGCAGGCTCGAAGGGCCAAATGGCCTACTCCTGCTCCTATCCTATCTTCTATCTCATCGGAGCACCTCGGACATGAAAATAGCCTCCTGGTCTGTCTGGCTCAGTACCAAACCAGATGGTCAACTTAACTGACTCACTATTAGCAGAAGTAGGCTATTTGGCCCTTTGAACCTGCTCTGCCATTCAATAAGGTCATGGTTGATCTTCTACCTCATCTCCACCTTAAGGCTAAAGGGATCAAGGGATATGGGGAGAAAGCAGGGACAGGGTACTGAATTTGGATGATCAGCCATGATCTCATTAAATGGCGGAGCAGGCTCGAGGGGCCGAATGGCCTACTCCTACTCCTGCTCCTATCTTCGATGTTTCTAAAAGTTGTATCTGGCAAGGTTGTGATATGGAGCAAATCTTCCATGGACCACCAGGGTTGCTTAACCTGCCCCATTACCACCACCACTCGCCTTGAATATCTGTTTCTTAATCTCTCCTGCTTTCTATTCTATTACTGACCTCCCCCTTTTCCCAGCCCCTAAACCTGCTTTCCATTTCCTGCTTTTCTTCCAGTTCTGACGAAGGGTCTTCGACCTGAAACATTAACTGTTTCTCTCTCTATGGATGCTGCCCTGGCTTGCTGAGTTTTTCCAGCATTTTCTGTTATACCAGGGTTGCTTGTAGTGCAAGAAAGATGCTTTACAAATACTACAACAGTGACTACACTTCAAGTACTTCATTGGCTGTAAAGCGCTATGAGACGTCTGCTGGTCATGAAAGGCGCTATAGAAATGCAAGTCTTTTCTTTTTAGTAACTTTCAGTCTGCTCTTTAAAGGTCCAGTGTCTGCTGTCGCTCAGTGGGTAGCTTCCCGCCTCTGAGTCAGAAGGTCGTGGGTTGACGTCCCACTCCAGTGACTTGCGCACATAAATCTAGGCTGACACTCCCAGTGCAGTGCTGAGGGAGCGCTGCACTGTCAGAGGTGCCGTGTTTCAGATGAGGCATTAAACCGAGGCCCTGTCTGTGCTCTCCGGTGGATGTAAAAGATCCCGCGGCCACTATTTCGAAGAAGAGCATGGGCGTTATCCCTGGTGTCTTGGGCCAATATTTATATCTCAATCAGCATAAAAACAGATTATTTGGTCATTATCATGTTGCTGTTTGTGGGAGCTTGCTGTGCACAAATTGGCTGCTGCTAATTACATTGTTGGATGGACAGTTTGCTACTAGTCTTTGGGCTTGTGTGAAGGGGGTGCCCTATTAAATTGTTGGATGGAAAGTTGTACAAATGTTCAAAAGCTGGCTATGTAATGGAGGATGGGGGGAGAAATCTAAAATTAGATGCAAGGTTGAATTGCAATGTGATACAATGACAGCAGATTGAATGTTGGTGATTATGCTGTCCCTGAACAATCCAGGCAGCTAGGGAGGATTTTCAAGAATCTAGCAACCCTTGCATCTGCTGCTATGGTTTCTCTGCAACTTGTTCACGAAGTTATCAGCTGAGATAGGGAAGGACTCTGTTGCATTGGCCCCTCAATAATTTATTATTCTAGTGGAGGGAAACTAGCAAATAATTCCAGTCGGGCCAAAAATGAGGACTGGCCCAGAACCACAGTTTGTTCATTCAGTTGCTGGTGTAACATTGTACCACCTTGCATTTGGTGGCCTTTTGTATCCTCGTAGCTATTATCCTATTAAAGGGAAAGCCTTTATCTATTTAGTGTTTTTAAACTTTTTTTTTTTTTTTTTTTTTTAACGTCCATTAATTCTCAGTTGTGTTTTGTTTAGCTGTTAACTAAAGGTAGATGGGCACAGATATTGTGTATCAAATTCAACTCCAGAATTATCAGAGGCGTGCTGATGCCCACCACTCCATTGGAGTGGAACCTCGTGTCTCAATTGGGGCACGCCATACAAAATGTCTGCTCCTTGGGTGCGTTCAGGTGTTCTAAAGCATTCTAATAAAGATATGACTGAAAGGCAATGGTATTTGTGCATCTCTTTTTTTTTTTTTTTAAATGTATGTATAACTTGGCTAGAATGAATGTTTCGATTGAAATAAAACACTGGTTTGGCCTCAACTGGAGTATTGTCCAATTCTGGGCACTGCACTTTAGGAAGGATGTGAAGGCCTTAGAGGGTGCAAAAAAGATTTGAGTGGCTTCAGGGATGGTGGACTTCAGTTATGTGGATAGACTGGGGTGGTTCTCCTTTAGCAGAGAAGGTTGAGAGGAGATTTGATCGAGGTGTTCAAAATCATGTGGTCTCTAGACAGAGTAGATAGAGAAACTGTCCCCATTGGCAGAAGGGCCGAGAACTAGAGGACACAGATTTAAGGTGATTGGCAGAAGAACCAAAGGCGACCTGAGGAAATACATTTTTATGCGGCGAGTGGTTAGGATCTGGAATGCGCTGCCTGAAAGGGTGGTGGAGGCAGATTCAATCGTGGCTTTCAAAAGGGAATTGGAGAAGTATCTTCAGAGGAAAATATTTGCAGGGCTATTGGGGGAGTGGGACTAGCTGAAGTGCTCTTGCAGAGAGCCGGCATGGGCTCAATGGGCCGAATGGCTGCCTTCTGTGCTGTAACCATTCTATGATTCTAAATGTATTTTTTTAAGACCTGTTTTCCACAGCCCATTCTGGGCTTTACCATAAGCTGTTTGATAATCCAATATCTTGTTTCTATTCATGTCTGGGTATTGCAGCAATGGATCTTTGTCGATACTTTATTATCTTGGTGTTCATTTAATTGATTGTGGAGGCTGGAGGGGGAAGGGAGAGGACCATGTTTGTCAATCAGTGGTATATCATGGAATTCTGCCATTTCACCCTAGAAATGTATCTCTATAATCAAGTTTCCTTATTCAATTTTTCTCCCTTCCTCCTAATGGTTATGTGGAAATGTTCATTGGTCAATAACCGCTTTGTACCTTAGTCAAGTAGTTATCCTTTGTGCGTAATTGAGTATTGGCAGGATAGACAACCAAGGGTATCCCCGCCCCAGCTCCGTCTTGTCTTCACACATGCGCTTTCTTGCTAAGGTCATTAACTAACTAGCAATGGCCAGTGGAAACTAGGACTGATTTCTTCCCATTGCCCTCCCCATCCAGCATCATAAGCACAAGTGTCGAGGCCAGTCATGATCGCTGTCCCCAGTTGCCATTGCATAATCTGGGAAGCAAGATTGATGATATCAATGTTGTGCATGTCTGTGGCCATACAGATATGAGCAACTTGAACCAAGTCACAAGAAGTATGGTCGGAGGCAGGAACTACATTCTAGGTAGCTTGGGTTTTTAATCTTAACCTATCTCCCTGAAGGAGAATACCCTACAAGAATGGCACTATTGAGCAGAAATGCAATTTTTTATTTCTGCTTGGGGGCTTTGTAATGTTCTGACAAGATAGTTTGGAATTTTGTAACACAGCGAATCCTGGTGTCTTAGTGTCACAAAATGGAGTGTGTAGGTTTCTGATGTGTTTTGGTCAAGACCATATGAATCAACTAACTCTTGCCATGGCATCCAGGCAGGGATGTGTTGACCTTCATGGCATCCATATTCAATGAGGATGGAAATAAGCTGCTAATGTGGTCAGTGATTTATTGAGCAGGCACTGAGCCATTTCCTCATTCAGCATTGGTTGATCATTACTGCAGAGACTGCTTGACGACGAGAACTATTTCTAGATTATTTGCCAATTCAGTCAACAATGCAAGACTAAAGGCAAATTGTACTGTTCAGTCCAATAAAACCATCCGCCTCCTGTAGAGCAGAAGGAAAATGTCCAAACTGATGTTTTTGGGCTGGACTCTGCTTACAGTGCTGGTTTATGACTCAATTTGTTATTGTAGTGTCAGCACTAGCTCAGTGGTAGCACTCAGTCAGGAGGTCCTGGGCTCCAACCCCACTCTAGCACTTGAACGTATAATCCAGTCTGATGCATCAGTGCAGGACTGAGGGAGTGCTGTGCTGTCTTTAAGATGAGATGTTAAATCAAGACCCTGTCTGTCTTTCCCCCCCCCCCCCCCCCCCCCCTCCTCAGGTGGACTTAAAAGATCCTGTGGCACTATTCAAAGAAGGATAGGGAAGCTCTCAACCAACTTCACTTAAAAACAGATTATCTGGTCACTTATCTTATTGCTGTTTATGGGACCTTGCTGTGTGCAAATTGACTGCCATGTTTCCCTACGTTGCAACAGTGACTACACTTAGTGTTTAAATGGCTGGAGGGCTTTCAGGTGTCTGGAGATTGTAAAATAAATGCATGTTCATTCAGTTATAGGACGTTAAAAAAAAAAAAAAAAAAAAAAAACACATTGTGTAGCTACTAAATACTTTTTTCCAAATTCATCTATCAGTAAGTCCTAGTTGTAAACTGTCTTTGCAGCTACAAGGAGGCTCTGTTGGCAGGACTAGAAGCTGTTGACTTGATATCTGGCAATAGGAGCAGCCTCCAAAGGAATTGGAAGATGTCTGCCAGGCATTGTGAGCATCGCAGCTTTTTTATTTTTATTTTTATTTTTTTTATTTATTTTTTCTTGAGATATGGGTGTCACTAGCGAGGCTGGCATTTATTGCCCTTGTGGTGGTGGGCTGCCTTGCATTGCTGCAGTCCATGTGGTGAAGGTACTCTATCGTGACTTTTGGTAGGGAGTTCCAGGATTTTGATTTAGCGACAAAGAAATGGTGATAATGTCAAAGTTGGGATGATGTGTGACCTCTGAGGGGAACTTGGAGGTGGTGGTATTTCCCTGTACTTGCTGCTCTCCTAGGTAATGAACATTGCTTCTGAAGAAGCCTTGGTTAGTTGCTGTGATGCATACTGTAGATAGTACACACTGTAGCCCCGGTATGACTGTGGCAGGAGTGCATGTTTAAGATGGTGTGGGTGCCAGTCAAGCAGACTGCTTTGCCCTTGATGGTGTTGAGCTTCTTGTGTTGCAGCTGCACTCATCTAGGCAAGTGGAGAGTACCGGCGAAGGCTCCACCATCGCTGAGGTTTGGGATATTCATGGTGCAGCCTCCCTCCCCCTGTTGCTTAATTGTCCACCACCATTCTTGACTGGATGTGGCAGGACTGTAGAGCTTTGACCTGAGCTTTTGGTTGTGGGATTGATGAGTTCTGTCTATAGCATTTCCACTGTTTAGCATGCACTAGGTTTTCATCTCATGTTCAGGTATCTTCTCGGCATGCTCTTTGAACCAGGGCTGGTCATCTGGCTTGATGGTGATGGAGGAGTGAGGGATGTGCCAAGCCATGACATTGTAGATTGTGGTGGAATACACTTCTGGTGGCCCACAGTGCCTCATGGATGTCATGATTTGAGCTACTAGATATGTTCTTAATCTATCCCAATTTACACAAGAGTGATGCAGGATTGTGCAGTGGTCACTCATACCAATACTGTCATGGACCGATGTATCTGACTAGATTGCTGCAGACCCAGTCTGGCAGCATGTCCTTCAGGGCTTGGTCAGTGGTCCTATTGAACCACTCTTGGTGATGGATGTTGAAGTCCCCCACCCAAAGTATATTCTGTGCTTCCTCAAAGTTGTGTTCAATATGGAGGAGTACTGATTCATCAGCTGAGGGATCATTAGCTGGTAATCAGCAGGAGGTTTCCTTGCCCATGTTTGACCTAATGGCAAGAAACCTCATTCATGGGGTCCAGGGTCAATGTTGAGAGCAAGGCCACTGCACCTTGGTTGAGTATGTTCTGCTGATGGGACAGGACATACCCAGGGACGGTGATGGGAGTCTTGGATATTGGATTCTGTGACTGACTGACTGTCTGGCTGTTGCTTGACCAGTCTGTGGGACAGCACTCTCCTTTGGCACCAGTCTCCAGGTGTTGGCATTTTGGCCTTGCTGGGTGTGCCTTTGTGTCCTAATTTGGTGCCTTGGTTGCAGGCTGGTGGTCCTGCCAGTTTGATCTTTAATATGGCATTGTCCTATGCTGTGCCAATGATTCTTTCAACTGACTTTTTAAATGTTCAAAGATTTCTGAATGTATACTGCATGCATGGTTGGTCTCCAGTTATTTTAAGGATGGGCAATAAATGCTGGCCTTGCTAGTGATGCCCAGATTCCCATAAGTGAATATATTCAGTCATGTAATAGGTTTCCATATTCACACCTCTGAAATGTTTCTGCTAATAGCATGACAATCATTTGGAATGCCTTGCTATCATTGATATTCCTGGTCAAGCTGCCCATTGTTGTTTCTCTGCATGTTATTAAGATAGGTCCACAAGGGATGGGACATAACCTTTTTTAGTTTATAAAAAAAAAAAAAAAATCCACTGCTGCTACCAAAACCTCAATTTAATTCCAATGCTAAATATTTACTGACTGAAATGTGCCTATCTATTCAACTTTATTCATGAACACTAATTATTCAGTTTGTACCCTTTGCCTTACTAAAATAATTTAGAATTTCCCTTTTTTTTTTAAATTCTGGTTAGCTCCTATTTCATGCAACTCCAAATTGCTTCCCTATGTAACTAGCCAATAGAATTCTATGACCTTAAATAAATGCCCTTAACAGAGCACAAAGGTCCTGGGCTTATCCTGGGTGTTTGCTAACTGATCTTGGCAGTTACAGTAAAATGGGCCTCAATGTTCCCAGCTTGGATGAGGAAATATCTGCCTAGGTTCTTGTTCATGATCCGTCTCGGTATCTAAGGTGGTATATCTGATGGAAAGTCTGTGTGGGCATTGAATGGGGACCGAATCAGGCTTGGCTGTGATTCCTTATCAAATAGGTTGTTGACCCTATTGAGAATAATAACCATTTGGGTGAGGTACTAGCAGCTGTCTAGAACCATGGAACAATAGCCCTACATGATTCAGTGTCTTTGCTAAATTGGCTTATGTTACAAACATAAATCTTGTACATGTATATAGTCGGGTAAGAAATACAAATGTTCTCCAAATGACAATGTGACAAACCAAACAAATGCCAGAATTATCAAGTTACATTCAGCTCTTTCCTGTCCTGAAGGTGCTGACTCATGCTGGGGTATGATTTCTTTGGTGCCCACCAGTACCTAATCCAAGCTGTGATTTCTCAGTAGGCTATATGATGGTAGAGGGCACTGCATTGCCATGACTTTGGATGATCTACCCCACCTCTGCACTTTCCACCAATAGTTGGGAGCAAGAATCTTGGCTGTTTCTCTCTTCCGGAGCCCAAGCATATTGAGGTCAGTTGTGCTGCCCCAACCGTTCTCCTGGCTGACATCAGTTCAATGCTCCGATAGATCTCATCGGAGCACCTCATTGAAAATAGCCTCCTGGTCTGTGTGGCTCTGTACCAAACCAGATGGTCAACTTAACTGAAGCCGTTAGTGAATTTAATTTTTACAGGTGCAGTGGAACAAAGTCTATCAGTTTTAAGAATTTGAAAGATATGGGACTTGCTTTTGGAGTGTGGGGGAGGCTCATATTGATTTCTGTCTCCTGCTAATTTTGAAAACAAGAAAGAAAGACTTGCATTTCTGTAGTGCCTTTCAGAATGTCCCAAAGTGCTTTACAGCCAATGAAGTACTTTTGAAGTGTAGTCACTCTTGTAGAACATAAGATGTAGTGTACAACTCTGCTGATGACTTGATGGCTAATGCACCATCTGTGGTACTGAGTCGTACAACAAGGAAATGTCCCGGTTCAGTCTCTAGTTTGAATTGAATGACCTGATCGTGATTGGTATAGCAGTGTGCCTGTTACAGTTGGATATGATGTGAGGGATCAAAACAGCCTGGGTTCCCACTCCTAACTTCAATTACCCCTACCTCTGGCAACTATACAATAGTTATTGGATAACTCTTGTATGGTTGCCAAGGGTAGGGCAGAATTGAGCACACCTCATTCTGGTCAACTCTTGAGATTGAAAAATATTAACGACAGTATTGCACACGACTTTTTTAGCTATGTTGTGTACTGCTACAGTAAGGGAGGCTAAAGTTCAGAGATTGGGGCCTATACTCCAGTTTAGAAGAATGAGAGGTGAGCTCATTGAAACATAAGATTCTGAGGGGGATTGACAGGGTAGATGCTGAGAGGTTGTTTCCCCCCCTGGCTGGAGAGTCTAGAACTAGGGGGCACAGTCTCAGGATAAGGGGTCGGCCATTTAAGACTGAGATGAGGAGGAATTTCTTCACTGAGGGTTGTGAATCTTTGGAATTCTCTGCCCCAGAGGGCTGTGGAGGCTGAACCATGGAGTATATTCACGGCTGAGATGTTTTTTTGGACTCTATGGGGATCGGGCGGGAAAGTGGAGTTAAGGTTCAGCCATGATCTTATTGAATGGCGGAGCAGGCTCGAGGGGCCGTGTGGCTGACTCCTGCTCCTAATTCTCTTTATATTCTGAATGCTGATACTTGGGACTGAAATGTATAGCTACATTTACACACCATTAGTAAAATTTTCACTGGTAACTATTGTGTCCATGAATGATTGAGACACAGACAGCAGGAGTTGAACAAAACAAGTCTTTACTGATGGAAGTCAATAGTGAAACTGAAACAGAGGCTCACTAGCACCTTTTTATACAGGGGTGGTCACTGCTGGTACTGCAGTCTGAGACCAGTTATTCTCTTAAAGGTACATACACAACAATTCCTCCCCTTTTTAGATAAACAGTACATAACATTCATTTAACAACTAAATGATAACTAATTACAATCACAATTATGGTTGCTAGATACACTGGTTAAGTTTAAGCAATTATAAGTTCAGTCTTTGAGGAGGCTTCCTGATTCTGTCTGGATAACGCCTCTGGGGTATCCGGTTCTTCTGGCAAGGTTGAGTCGGGATCAATGTCGTTGTTTGGTTCATCTTCCAATATTACCGGTTCTGCAGTAGCTGCAATTGGTATGTTGATTTCATTACCAGGTGTATCAGATCGTGGTGTGGAGTTGACATTTTCCAGTGACACTAGAATCTGGCCAGCATGGTGTCTTACAATGCTCTCTCCAACGTCCATGGTATACATGAGGTCCTTGCCGTGTACAAATTGTTCCTGGCTGCCATTTCTCAGTGCGGTAGTCCTGGGCCAAAACTGGTTGACCTATCTTAAAACTCCTGGTCGGCCTTTCATTCATATTCTGAAACTGCCTGTTCTCCACATCTCTTCTGACGTTTGGCTTAACCAAATCCAAGCGGCATCATAGTCTTCGATTGAAGAACATCATGGCTGGAGTTTGGTTGGTAACCGCATGTGTCGCATTCCGGTAGGCAAACAAGAAGTTGTCCACCTTGTGTTGTAGGGGTATATCTTCATTACACATTGCCTTGATAGCCTTCTTGAATGTTTGGACAAACCTCTCGGCCAATCCATTAGTGGCTGGATGATATGGGGCAGATGTGTAATGCTTAACGCCATTGTTCTTTAAGAACCTCGAACTCTTCAGACACAAACTGTGGTCCATTGTCAGAGCAAATCTGTTCAGGCAGCCCATTCCTGGCGAATATGGTTTGTAAAACTGAGTTTTTTCCGTGGTGGTTGAGGACATTTTTATTACCTCTGGCCACTTTGTGCATCCACTGCAATTAAAAACATCGAGTCCATGAAGGGACCAGCAAAATCAATGTGCACCCTTTGCCATGGAGATGAGGGCCACTCCCATGGATGCAGAGGAGCTTGTGGTGGGGTGTTTTGGACCTTCTGGCATCCTGCACAGCTCTTGGTCATCTCTTCGATTTCTCTATCGATTCCCGGCCACCATACAAACGCTCTGGCTAAGTTCTTCATTTTTACCCCACCCAGATGACCCTCATGAAGCTCATTGAGCACTCTATCCGTCAACTTAGGTGGGATTACTACTCTGGATCCACACATCAAGGTTCCTCTGCACACTGACAGCTGTTCTCTTCTCGGCGAGAATGCTGGCAGCAGTGGTTCGCCATGTGCTGGCCATCCCTTCACCGTTAAATCATAGACCCGTGATAGTGTCAGGTCATTACGTGTTTCCTTTTCTATGTTTGCATTCGTCACGGAGACATTCGACTATGGTTGAGTGGAATAACTCCATTGGATCCACTGCAAGGTCGTCGTCTTCCACCGTCGGCAACGGTAGGCGTGACAATCCATCAGCATTCCCATGCTGTTTAGTTCCTTTGTACTCGATGTCATATTGGTGTGCCCCTAGGAAAAGGGACCACCTCTGCAGCCGTTGTGCTGTCATTATCGGTACGCCCTTCTGAGGGTTGAATACGGAGACAAGAGGTTGATGATCGGTTAGTAGAGTAAATTTTTCACCGTGCAGGTAGTGATTGAACTTCTTCACCCCCCACACTAGGCTGAGTGCCTCTGTCAATCTGAGCGTAGTTACGCTTGGCAGACGTTAACGAGCGTGACGCAAAAGCTATTGGCCTCTCTGAACCATCAAGGGATTTATGTGACAGTACCGCTCCAATGCTGTAGGGAGACGCATCACACGCCAGTCTGATCAGCAGTGCTGGGTTGTAGTGAGCCAATACTTCCCTTGAAGTGATTAAGTCCTTACTCTTCTGAAAAGCCCGCTTACAATCATTGCTCCATTCCCATGCTACACCCGTTCGTAGCAAGGCGTTCAGTGGGTGCAGAATTGTCGACAAATTCGGCAAAAACTTATGGTAGTAATTCACCAATCCGAGGAATGACCTCGGTTGCGACACATTTTCAGGCGCTGGGGCCTTAACAGCCACTTCAATTTTGTCAGGGGACTTGCGTAACCCCTCTTCATCAATCATGTGGCCACAATACGATATCTGTTTCTTAAAAAACTTGCACTTGGGGCAGTTGGCTCGCAGCCCATGTTCCTGTAGTCTAGTGAGCACCTGTTCTAGGTTAAGGTGTTCACTGTCATCTTCACCTGTCACAAGGATGTCGTCCAAGTAGCACTGAGTCCCCGGAATCCCTTGCAGGACTTGTTCCATCGCTCTTTGCCATATCGCCGGAGCCGATGCTACTCCGAATACCAATCGATGATACTGGTAAAGACCTTTGTGTGTTTATCATGAGATACTTCCTAGAGGACTCTTCAACCTCCATCTGCAAATATGCTTGTGCTAGGTCAACTTTTGTAAAACGCTTCCCTCCAGACAGTGAGGCGAAGATGTCTTCTATCCTTGGAAGAGGATATTGTACTGTGTGAAGGACTGGGTTCACCGTCACCTTGAAATCCCCACAGATGCGAATCTTCCTTGGCTCCCCAGACTTATTGCTTAATGTTTTCTTCATGACTGGAACGATGGGTGTCGCCCACTCGCTCCAGTCGACCTTAGACAACACACCTGCCTTCTCCAGATTCTCCAGCTCTGCCTTGACGGCTGGGCGAATTGCATATGGTACCGGTCTTGCTTTGAAAAACTTGGGAACTGCATTCTCTTTTTTTTATCGAGGCGGTTACGCCTTTAAGCGTGCCCAGTTCTTGTTGAAATACCTCTTTGGCGTTAGCTAAGATTGTTGACCGTCCAGGAGTGATGTCTTCATCTTTTTTACCGTCCACCGTCATTGCATGAATGGAGTGCCAATCTAAGTTTATCTTCCTGATCCATTCACGTCCCAATAACGGTGGTCCACCATTTGGCAGTATGTAGAGACACAATTTCCGTATTTTCTTGCCGTTGTATTCGACAGGCACCCTTATTTTTTCCTCTGGGGTATACTTTTTGCCCCGTATACGTCGTCAAGACAATGGATGTCTCTCTCAAGGATATGTGTGAGAATAGCCTCTCGTAGTCTCGTCGATTCATGACGGTTAGCGCTGATCCTATATCCAATTCCATTTTAACTTGGGACCCTGCTATCGCGAGGGTGACCCAAATGGTTTGGTGATCCTCTTTTGCGATTACATTGTGAAGTTTGAGACAGCTTAGTCTCCTGTTCCCGGATTCACTATTGCTCATCTGGTCTTCGGAACTAATGTCCGTCATCTTTTGTACTTTCTTGTACGGTTCCTTAGTAGCCTTTTTGTTGTCGCTGGTCTTCTTCCCAGACCTGCAAACTCGTGCAATGTGTCCATCTTCCTGCATATTTTGTATTTGGACCAGCAGTCCTTCTGGTCATGGTTAGTTCTGCCGCAGCGATAACATTTTGCAAATCCCCATGTCATTTTGTGGGCACTGTATTCCTGTGGTTTTTGTTGAATTTCTGCAGCTCCCCTGGCTGCTGCTGCATACGATACTGCCACGCTGAAAGCCTTATCTAGCGTCGGCTCTTTTTCTGCGAGTAACTTCTTCTGTGTTCCTTCACTCGGGAGTCCACAGACAAATTTGTCCCGTAGGGTATCTGCCAGTCCTGCTCCGAACTGGCAGTGCTTTGATAGCTTGCGTAGTTCCGTAAGGTACTCAGCATTGCTCTCTTTATGCTGAGTTCTCCTGTGGAATTTAAATCTTTCTGCTATCAACAGCAGTGCAGGGTTTAGGTGTTGCTGTAGGACAGCAACAATTTCGTTAAAACTCTTCGCCTTCGGTTTGGCTGGAGTAATCAGGTCCCGCAATAGGCCGTACGTTCTAGCGCCCATTAAGTTTAGCAATATCGATGCCTTTTTCTCAGCTATTTCGTTTGCCTTGAAATATACCTCGACTCTTTCCACATACGTGGTCCAGTCCTCTTGTATTATCAAAAGCAGTGATACAGCCAGTCTTCGGCATCTTGCAAATCTAAAATGGCGCCTCCCGCGCTTTGCCTTCTTCCCCCGCTGTTGCTAGCGCTGCTTTCCGCGGTTCCCGTTGCAACCTGCAGCTCCTCGCGGTTTCTTGCACGTTTAATTTTTTATTATTTTTCCAGTCGTGGGACAACCCTGTGGGACTCTTGCCTCCCTCTTCTCGGGTCTATACGCAGCCCGGCTTCGTAGCACCGGCTGCGCCGTGTGCTCCACCCTCTCCTTCCCGACAACGCTGCTCGGCCCCGTTGCAAACCACCCGCTCGAGTTTGCGACCACCGCAGCCCAGGAAGGATCCGTGCACTACCTGCCACCAGCCTGATTAGCTGAAGCACCGTCAACTGGAACCAGGCCCCGCTTCCGACAGCTTCTCCAGCAATCTTCAACTCCGCTAACACGGGCGGATGCCCACGGTCGACGCCCGTTTCTACTGCCTCTCTCTCCTTTCTGGCCTCGACCTCTGCTCACTTCGCTGTAGGAATGGATCCCAGGAGGTGGTGCAGACTGTAGGTAGGTTCGTATCTGCTCGTCGCCAGTATTACGTCCGTGAATGATTGAGACACAGACAGCAGGAGTGGAACAAAACAAGTCTTTACTGATGGAAGTCAATAGTGAAACTGAAACAAGAGGCTCACTAGTGCCTTTTATACAGGGGTGGTCACTGCCGGTACTGCAGTCTGAGACCAGTTATTCTCTTAAAGGTACATACACAACAGTAACAATGTCAATGAAATGACTTGCAGCGCCAGCTGATTTTCCCCCCTCCGAGCTAACAATACTTTGTGTTGACTGGTTACAAGTTACCTTGAATATTGAGGTACTGGCCCAGACACACAGGTTTTTCAAGTAAGGAAGGCATAAGTGGATTACTTGCATAAAAAGTTAGTCACAAAATGGCTAACCTCCCTGGGAGATTTAACCAGTATGATTAAATTAGAAGTATCGTACTGGTTAAATCTCCCAGGAAGGTTAACTAACTCTTATGACTGTAACATTTTTTTTGCAAGTTTCAAATCCTGTACAATAGGAAAGTAATATACTGAACTATAAAACACTCCACTGTTCCCTACTGCTTAATCTACAAACTTTCCCTTTTTTTTTTTTTTTTTTTTCCCCCCCCCCCCTCCAATTTTCTTCCCTTTTTTTGCTAAATGTGGAGGTTCTTGGTGGATTTCAAGGATGCATGTAGCTCTCCCAATTGGCTATTTGTGAAATGTGTGTTGGTAGGTTATTCACAATGAAGCCTGACCCTGCCTGTCTGCCATGTGCACGCTTTCTAACCGGGTACGATCAGCAGTGGGTGTCCGCTTCACCTTTTCTGACTTGGAATCCTCTTGTAGTCAACTTGGCTGAGAGCAACATTTTTTTTCCCATTACTCCTTGTGAATCGGTCTTGCTGCTGGTTGCTATAATTCCAAGTTCCTGCTGGTGGCAGTGTTGAGCTTGTTGGTGATCCCAACACTGCACCATCAGCTGGCTCTCCATTGCAGTGCAGTGTTAAACAATGACATTCTCCATGGCACTCCTCTTTTGATGCTTGCCTATTGGAAGGTTACAAGGGGACCTAAAAATGTTTGTGGCAAAAGTAAGTACAAAGATATTAACAGAACTAAATGTTAGTTTACTTATGCATCTGAGCAAATCCTCAAGGATTGATGATTGGGGGTGGGGAGGAGGAGGAGAGGTAGTCAACAAGGGTGCGCAAAACAATGGCCCAGAAATTCGGGTCCCAACGTGTGAGTATGCACTGGGTACTCGCGCGTAGGCCCAACAAAAGTGCCGGTCTTGTGTATGCCATGTGCATGTGCGGGAAACCGGCACTTCCATTCCCCTGAAAGAAGGGGTTCAGTGGTCAAACTCGTGCGTCGAAGAGGCAGTGCGTGCGCATCAAACTTTTTTTTGCAGGTTTCTCCGGGAGGGTAAGTCTCCAGGAGTTGCACTTTTTTAAAAAGCAGGCACAAGGCCTGCTTTTAACAAGATAAGTGGTGAATTAATTAAAATTAAAACACACTTTTTCTACAGGTTTATTTTTAAATACTTTAAAGAAAAGTAAGTTTTATTTTTAGCCCTTAGAAAATTTAATTTTTTTCAAGAATTTAAATTATTTAAGTTATTTCATGTAATTTGGTTATTTTAAGTGATTTTTAAAATTTATTTGAAGATTGTGATGTTTTGGGGCTTATAGTATTTATAGGTTTGACAGGTCTTCCTGTCAAACTTATGAATGAAGCATTCCCTGCTACCATTGGCTCTCCATAGCCCACGTGATCCCAGGGGACGCTTCGAACTAACTGCGCCCCTGGGATACGCAAGCACTGCGCGCCGGCAGTTGGAGGAGGCCCAGGATCGGAATCCCACGCGGGCCCACAGCTCAACGGCTGGCGCGCAAGGTAAGTGCAGGTCGGGGGCTTGCACCCGCGGGAAACCCCTGACCCAAATTTTTAGGCCAATATAAATGATGGCATGACCCAGTGATCAATCGGGAATACCTCAGTAAGAAGGAAAGAACTTGCATTTTATATAGGGCCTTTCACGTCCCAAAGCGCTACAGCCATTAATGCTCTTGCCGTGTAGTCCCTTGTGTAGGGAAATGCAGCAGTCAGCTTGCACACAAGCCATAAGGTCAGTAACCTGTTCTGGTGTTGGTTGTGGGGTGAATTCTGCCTTTGATGCTGGAGCTCTCCTGTTCCACTTTAAACAGTGCCATGGGAGCTTGTACATCCAACTGAAGAAGCAGCCAGGTCCTGTTTGAACATCTCATCCAAAATATGGTTATATAACAGTGCAGAATTCCATAGTTACACTAATTAATTAAATATTAGCTCAGGTCTTGGAGTGGGGCCTGAAAGCATGGTTTTCTGACCTGAGGTGAGAATGCTACCACTGAGCCAGGGCTGACACCAGAATAACTAATCTACTACAGGTGTGGTCCTGCTCCAATACATCTGATTGGACTTTCCCTTCTGCTCTACGATGTTCAGTACTGAAACAATGTATACCTTTTTATTGTTTATGAATCGGCAAATGAGTGGGTAGCACCCTCGCTTGTTGAGTCAGAAGGTTGTGGGTTCAAGTCCCACTCGCGACTGGAGCTCCAGTCTAGGCTGACGCTCCAGTGCAGTACTGAGGGAGCGCTGCACTCGGGTACTGTCTTTCGGATGAGAAGTTAAACCTAGGCACTGTCTGCGCTCGGGTGGATGTAAAAGATCCTATGACACTATTTTGAAGAAGAGCAGGGGAGTTCTCCCTGGTGTCCTAGGGCCAATATTTATCCCTCAATCAACATCACTGAAACAGATTCTCTGGCCATTCTTTGTTTGTGGGAGCTTGCTCTTTGGCCCTGGTAGATGGGGAAATTAAACTGACTTTTTTAAAACACTGGGATGGCGTGAGTTGGATGCCAGAGTTCTGCACATGCAGGGCGCTTGAGTATTGCGTTAGTTTGTTACTCATTGAATGAAATGCAGGTGGCACAAGTTAGGGTTTTTTTTTGGATTCATTGTTATAATGAGAGGAAAAATTTGTGAGGTGTATTTGTTTAAACATTGACCAGTTTGGCAGTAGCGTGGAGCTGGTTTGTATTAGTTGCAATTGTCATTCTTATTTTCATTTACAAATATTGCGTAATGAAGGTTTGGTTGCAGCTGATGCGAACCAGCCCATTCTTGTCGAATGTAACTAGGGCATGGGTACTTCAGTCTGTAGTTCATTGTTATAAACTCTGCTGAATAAGGATTCTAGATAGGAATGCAAAAGAAACTGTCTTTTTTTTGAAAAAAAAAAAAATTAGTGCCTTTTATTTGTGTGAACTATGCTTATTCCTTCAGCATATACTATATGTAATGTAACCTATTAGTTGTCCTGTGGTAAAAGTATCTGATCTCCAGATTAATCGTGGGATATGGCAACTTGGGTGCTGGCCAGTTCTCTATCTCCAGTGGCCATTTTTCATGTTTGAAAATAAACAGGCCATTCAACCATGGCAGGCACCACAGTTGAACTGTCCACACAAACTTTCCAGTGGGAATCTCCAAAGGTTGGGGGTTCAAAAGACTTACTGAGCACAAAAATCTAGGCTGAGACTCCAGTGTAGTACTGGGAGTGCTGCACTGACCAAGGTGCTGTCTTTTGGAAGAAGATTGAGGGGAATTGACCGGGTAGATGCTGAGGTTGTTTCCCCCTGGCTGGAGAGCCTAGAACTAGGGGGCACAGTCTCCGCATTAGGGGTCGGCCATTTAAGACCGAGATGAGGAATTTCTTCACTCGGAGGGTTCAATTTTCTCTACCCCAGAGGGCTGTGAATGCTGAGTCGTGAGTATATTCAAGGCTGAGATTTGTTGCACTCTAGAAGAATTAAGAGATCGGGCAGGAAAGTGGAGTTGAGGTGTAAGATCAGCCATGATCTTATTGAATGGCGGAGCAGGCTCGAGGGGCCGTATGGCTGAATCCTCCTCCTAATTATGTTCTTATGAGATGTTAAACTGAGGCGCTGTCTGGTCTCTTGTGGCATGGGAGCTTTTATGGCCACTATTTTGAAGAGCAGGGGCATTCTCCCCGGTGCCCTGGGCCAATATTTATCCCTCAATTAACTAAAACAGATTTTGGTCATTATTGTATTGCTGTGTGCAAATTGGCTGCTGCCTTTCCTACATTACAACAGTGACTACACTTCAAAAAGTACTTCATTGGCTGTAAAGTGCTTTGGGATGTCAGACGGTTGTGGAAGGTGCTGTAGAAATTGGTCTTTGTGTATACAGCTTACATGGGGGCAATGCAGTTAGCAGCTGATCCTTCAAGAGAATGTCTTGACTTCAAAATAAAATTATAAATGAACACCAGAGATTTTATTTAACAAACATTAAAGGAAGAAAGATTTGGAAAGACCAGAATGTCAATCTTTGATACATTGTTGACACAGTAGGCTTTTATTTATAATTATACAGAGACAACCTCCACAAACACTAACTCAGGAGCAGGGTTGATGTAGGAGGGGAAGACTTGAAGGAACATGATATTCTTTAACCTGCTGTTGGAAGGTCATGATATGAAACTTAGTTTACTTCAACATGTTTTTTGAATTGCAGTTTCTCCAGTAGTTTAAATGCATTTCATGTAGAGATAACTGAGGATCCTGGGTTTGATTGGATCTGCTGGTCCCAGTTAGGCTGTTGGATTTTGATTAGGACACTGGGGGCAGTACAGTTGGCTTTAGTATCTCAATGATGCAAGAGTGTGAATGATGTTTGATGAAATGGTTTATTTCTTGAAACTCCTTTAAGGCCACTATTGCATATGGTGGATTTTTGTGTTCTGATATGTAGCTGTTCACGGCTACAAGATATTGTAGGGAAATTTATGTTTGATGCTTTTTCGGACCGGGAGGCTGCATTCAGGCATTTCGTCATCTTGATTATATTAGCTGGTAAGTTCTTGTGCGCACACACACTCGTTCAAGAAGACCACATGTAGGTTGTCATCAGCTCCCCATAAAGAACCAACATCTCATCACTGACCCAACAGCAGAGGTCCCTGACTTTGACCTCCTGTGGACAGTGCCCTGTATGGATTTGGTTATGCAGCCACCTGCTCCACCAGTGCAAGAGGAGGGATTCCCTGAAGTGAAACTCTGGCCATGAGTCCCAGACCATGGAACATATCCACCTGCCCACTCAGATCTGTGGCGGGAGGCACCTCACTTCTCCACTCTGCATCTCGGGAGGCTGTCAAATGGATAGTCAAACTAGACATCCCATCATACAAAACCAGGAAATTTTATTTAAAATTTGAAAATGCATTTGATCCATTTCCTGGCATTTATTGATGAGCTGCTATTACCAATATTGAAAGTCCCAGGGCCTACCTAGCACCAAAATCCTTTTGTCCTGTTACTTTCAATCAGATGTTTCCCAACCAAAGCCTTGTATGTCACCAGGTGATTGGGTATCTTCCCTGATGTGTAATTATTTGAATCTGATCCTTTTGAAATTGAAGAACCAAAGCTAATCGATATTTGGCTCTAGGCCATGTTGCTAGAGGAAAAAGTCAGATGAGCTCATAGGACTGGGCCTGGCCAAGGTGGCCATTAACAGATCCAGGCAACGAAGGGTTGTTTGGCCCAACGGCCTGCCTCTTCTGCGGCTATGTTTGGGCCCGGGTGTCCCTGGAGATGGCGCACATGGAAGACCTTGAGCGTGCCAGTGGACACAAGGCCAGTGGACACAAGACCAGTGAGCACCAGACTGACTGACAGAACTATTTTGGGAATAGTGATGTTTTGTACCTTCAAACCAGTATAGCTGTTGCTTAGATAACCTCCAGCCCTTTCATTCTGTTCCACTCCCTGCACTTCTAGTGTCTTTTTCTATCGTTTCACTACCATACATACAAATATCCATTTGTGTCCTGTGTGCACTGCCCAGTCCTTCAACTCCTCTTGCTCCCCAATTTGCCCCATTGTCTTTCATTTGTCTCTTTTTTCTAATGAGCTCTGGTGTATTGAAGTGTTTGCTGCTTTTTAGTGTTCTTTTTGACCAGAGCCCAGTTCATTTTGTCTCTGCAGTCTGCTGCCTCTGTCTTGTTTCCTGGTCTCTGTTCCCTGTGCAGCACACCACTCTTGCTCTGTTCCTACACGCTGCTCCTAACACTGGTTTCATGACGGCTGTTTTTCATGTACTGAACAGAAGCAAAAGTACAACAACCTCTTGTATTTATATATAGCACCTTTTTAACGTAGTAAAATGTCCCAAGGCTCTTCACAGGAGTGTTTATCTAGCAAAATTTGACAGCTACATAAGGGAAAAATTAGGGCAGATAACCAAAAGCTTGGTTGGAGGTTTTAAGGAGCATCTTAGAGTCACCAGTTTAGGGAGGGAATTCCAGAGCTTGGGACTTTGGCAGCTGAAGGCACGGCCGCCGATGGAGCGATTTAAAATCGGGGATGCTCAAGAGGCCAGAATTGGAGAAGTGCAGATATCTCGAGGGTTGTGAGGTTGGAGATATTCGAAAACCAAGATGGGAATTTTAAAATTGAGGCCTTGCTTAACTAGGAGCCGATGTTGGTCACAAGATTGTACCGCAACTTTAAAACCCCACAGTAACTTTTTCAACAATGCAGTTCATGTTTACACATCCACTGCAGGTTGACCAGATGATGCAGTTGGGATTGAACTTTTGGTTAGCCTGGCAATGTGTATTTGCTGTCTCAAATGTTCTTGCCAATTTGCTTACATGTAAATAAGAGATTCCTCAAGCTAGAAATGTTACTGCAGAATTGTGTATAGTTGTACTGTTGGTAATAAAAACAATTCCAAAGCCTGCTTTGGGTTGTTGCAGACATGTCTGCTCTTGATGGGCTTCAACATGCAGTGTAGACCAGGATAGATTCCTGTACATGTCTGAATTTGCAGAGACGAGCAGCTGGTCCCCCCTGACCACTTCCTGGAGAAGATGCTGCTGAGACAGGCCGAATACTTCCAGCCCAGCGAGCTCAGCAAATTTCTCTCACCCAAGCTCATCGTGCTGCGCTCGGGTGACTGATGAGGCATGGCCAGGTTGGCGTTGAGTTCCCAGAGCAGCAATCTGTTGGCCAAGAATGATCCTTGCACTGAGGTAGCAGAGAAGAGATCACTGGGGGTTTATAACCTTCAGTTACTGGGGCTCCTACACCTTGGAGCCTGGCACTCTACTGGACAAGGTGGTGGAAGCTATTTCCATAAATAGTTTTAAAAGGGAGTTGGACAGGTACTTGAAGATGAGGAACTTGCAGGATTATGGATAAAATGCAATGGTATGGGACAATGTTCCCTCTAATTTTGTTTGCCATGCGGCCCCTTTAAGGGACTGCATGAACCATTCAAAATAGTGCACAGCAAAGCAAAGCCGGCTGCGTAGGTTCCCTGGAGTGCTGTGCAGTTTACCGGGAAAATTAGTGTGGGACTAAGCATGATTGCTCGCAGAGCCAGCTTGGGCACAATGGACCAAATGATCTTGTGTGGCAAGATTCTAGATGTACAGTTCGTGTGTGGGGCTTGTGGTCTGTGGTAGGTCACTGGCTGCACTGCTCCTCACTAGCCGCTGTGCTCGCTGCAGTCTATTCTAATTAGAAATGCAGGAAAGTATGGAGTTTATTGGCGTGCTAGACAACAGTTCAGTGTACATTGCTGATCTCTGCTTTTTCTGGAAAATCTGAGCCATTGTTTCAAACCACTAAGTTAGTGAGCAGCAGGGTGGGCCCTATTACATCCGTGAATAATTGAGACACGGACAGCAGGAGTGGAACAAAATAAGTCTTTACTGATGGAAGTCAATAGTGAACCTGAAACAGAGGCTCACTAGTGCCTTTTATACAGGGGTGGTTACTGCAGTCTGAGACCAGTTATTCTCTTAAAGGTACATACACAACAATTCCTCCCCTTTTTAGATAAACAGTACATAACATTCATTTAACAACTAAATGATAACTAATTACAATCACAATTACGGTTGCTAGATACATTGGTTAAGTTTAAGCAATTATAAGTTCAGTCTTTGAGGAGGCTTCCTGATTCTGTCTGGATAACGCCTCTTTGGGGTATCCGGTTCTTCTGGCAAGGTTGAGTCCGGATCAATGTTGTTTGGTTCATCTGCTTCCGATATTACAGTTCTGTGGTAGCTGCAATTGGTATGTTGATTTCATTACCAGGTGTATCAGATCGTGGTGTGGAGTTGACGTGTTTTCCTGTGACTGTAGAATCTGGTCAGCATAGCGTCTTACAATGCTCTCCCCAACGTCCACGGTATACATGAGGTCCTTGTCGTGTACAAATCGTTCCTGGCTGCCATTTCTCAGTGCGGTAGTCCCGGGCCAAAACTGGTTGCCCTATCTTAAAACTCCTGGTCGGCCTTTCATTCATATTCTGAAACTGCCTGTTCTCCACATCTCTTCTGACGTTTGGCTTAAACAAATCCAAGCGGCATCGTAGTCTTCGATTGAAGAACATCATGGCTGGAGTTTGGTTGGTAACCGCATGTGTCGCATTCCGGTAGGCAAACAAGAAGTTGTCCACCTTGTGTTGTAGGGGTATATCTTCGTTACACATTGCCTTGATAGCCTTCTTGAATGTTTGGACAAACCTCTCGGCCAATCCATTAGTGGCTGGATGATATGGGGCAGATGTGTAATGCTTAACACCATTGTTCTTTAAGAACCTCCGGAATTCTTCAGACACAAACTGTGGTCCATTGTCAGAGCAAATCTGTTCAGGCAGCCCATTCCTGGCGAATATGATTCGTAAAACTGTGATAGTTTTTTCCGTGGTGGTTGAGGACGTTTTTATTACCTCTGGCCACTTTGAGCATCCACCGCAATTAAAAACATCGAGTCCATGAAGGGACCAGCAAAATCAATGTGCACCCTTTGCCATGGAGATGAGGGCCACTCCCATGGATGCAGAGGAGCTTGTGGTGGGGCGTTTTGGACCTTCTGGCATCCTGCACAGCTCTTGGTCATCTCTTCGATTTCTCTATCGATTCCCAGCCACCATACAAACGCTCTGGCTAAGTTCTTCATTTTTACCCCACCCAGATGACCCTCATGAAGCTCATTGAGCACTCTATCCGTCAACTTAGGTGGAATTACTACTCTGGATCCACACATCAAGGTTCCTCTGCACACTGACAGCTGTTCTCTTCTCGGCGAGAATGCTGGCAGCAGTGGTTCGCCATGTGCTGGCCATCCCTTCACCGTTAAATCATAGACCCGTGATAGTGTCGGGTCATTCCATGTTTCCTTTTCTATGTTTGCATTCGTCACAGGGAGACATTCGACTATGGTCGAGTGGAATAACTCCATTGGATCCACTGCAAGGTCGTCATCTTCCACTGTCGGCAACGGTAGGCGTGACAATCCATCAGCATTTCCATGCTGTTTAGTTCCTTTGTACTCGGTCATATTGGTGTGCCCCTAGGAAAAGGGACCATCTCTGCAGCCGTTGTGCTGTCATTATCGGTACGCCCTTCTGAGGGTTGAAAATGGAGACGAGAGGTTGATGATCGATTAGTAGAGTAAATTTTTGACTGCAGGTAGTGATTGAACTTCTTCACCCCCCACACTAGGCTGAGGGCCTCTGTCAATCTGGGCGTAGTTACGCTCGGCTGAAGTTAACGAGCGTGACGCAAAAGCTATCGGCCTCTCTAAACTATCAAGGAATTTGTGACAGTACCGCCCCAATGCCGTAGGGAGACTCATCACACGCCAGTCTGATCGGCAGTGCTGGGTTGTAGTGAGCCAATACTTCCCTTGAAGTGATTAAGTCCTTATTCTTCTGAGAGGCACGCTTACAATCATCGCTTCATTTCCATGCTACCCCCATTTGTAGCAGGGCGTGCAGAATTGTCGACAAATTCAGCAAAAACTTAGTAATTCACCAATCCGAGGAATGACCTCAGTTGCGACACATTTTCAGGCGCTGGGGCCTTAACCGCTTCAATTTTGTCAGGGGACTTATGTAACCCCTCTTCATCAATCACATGGCCACAATACGATATCTGTTGCTTAAATTTGCACTTGGGGCGGTTGGCTCACAGCCCATGTTCCTGTAGTCTAGTGAGCACCTGTTCTAGGTTGTTAAGGTGTTCACTGTCATCTTCACCTGTCACAAGGATGTCGTCCAAGTAGCACTGAGTCCCCGGAATCCCTTGCAGGACTTGTTCCATCGCTCTTTGCCATGTCGCCGGAGCCGATGCTACTCCGAATACCAATCGATGATACTGGTAAAGACCTTTGTGTGTTTATCATGAGATACTTCCTAGAGGACTCTTCAACCTCCATCTGCAAATATGCTTGTGCTAGGTCAATTTTTGTAAAACGCTTCCCTCCAGACAGTGAGGCGAAGATGTCTTCTATCCTTGGAAGAGGATATTGTACTGTGTGTGAAGGACAGGGTTCACTGTCACCTTGAAATCCCCACAGATGCGAATCTTCCTTGGCTCTCCGGGCTTATTGCTTAACGTTTTCTTCATGACGGGGACGATGGGTGTCGCCCACTCGCTCCAGTCGACCTTAGACAACACGCCCGCCTTCTCCAGATTCTCCAGCTCTGCCTCGACGGCTGGGCGAATTGCATATGGTACCGGTCTTGCTTTGAAAAACTTGGGAACTGCATTCTCTCCTATTTTTTTATCGAGGCGGTTACGCCTTTAAGCGTGCCCAGTTCTTGTTGAAATACCTCTTTGGCGTTAGTTAAGATTGTTGACAATCGTCCAGGAGTGACGTCTTTATCTTTTTTACCGTCCACCGTCATTGCATGAATGGAGTGCCAATCTAAGCTTATCTTCCTGATCCATTCCTGTCCCAATAACGGTGGTCCACCATTTGGCAATATGTAGAGATACAATTTCCGTATTTTCTTGCCGTTGTATTCGACAGGCACCCTTATTTTTCCTCTGGGGTATACTTTTTGCCCCGTATACGTCGTCAAGACGATGGATATGTCTCAAGGGTATGTGTGAAAATAGCCGCTCGTAGTCTCGTCGATTCATGACGGTTAGCGCTGATCCTGTATCCAATTCCATTTTAACTTGGGACCCTGTTATCGTGAGGGTGAACCAAATGGCTTGGTGATCCTCTTTTGCGATTACATTGTGAAGTTTGAGACAGCTTAGTCTCCTGTTCCCGGATTCACTATCGCTCATCTGGTCTTCGGAACTAATGTACGTCATCTTTTGTACTTTCTTGTACGGTTCCTTAGTAGCCTTTTCGTTGTCGCTGGTCTTCTTCCCAGACCTGCAAACTCGTGCAATGTGTCCCATCTTCCCGCATTGCCTGCATATTTTATCTTTGGACCAGCAGTCCTTCTGGTCATGGTTAGTTCTGCCGCAGCGATAACCTTTTGCAAATCCCCGTGTCATTTCGCGGGTGCCGTATTCCTGTGGTTTTTGTTGAATTTCTGCAGCTCCCCTGGCTGCTGCTTCATACGATACTGCCACGCTGAAAGCCTTATCTAGCGTCGGCTCTTTTTCTGAGTAACTTCTGTGTTCCTTCACTCCGGAGTCCACAGACAAATTTGTCCCGTAGGGTATCTGCCAGTCCTGCTCTGAACTGGCAGTGCTTTGATAGCTTGCGTAGTTCCGTAAGGTACTCGGCATTGCTCTCATCTTTATGCTAAGTTCTCCTGTGGAATTTAAATCTTTCTGCTATCAACAGCGGTGCAGGGTTTAGGTGTTCCTATAGGACAGCAACAATTTCGTTAAAACTCTTCGCCATCGGGTCCTGCAATAGGCCGTACGTTCTAGCGCCCATTAAGTTTAGCAATATCGATGCTTTTTTCTCCTCCGCTATTTTGTTTGCCTCGAAATATACCTCGACTCTTTCCACATACGTGGTCCAGTCCTATCAAAAGCAGTGATACAGCCAGTTTTCGGCATTTTGCAAATCTAAAATGGCGCCTTCCCCGCTGTTAGCGCTGCTTTCCGCGGTTTCTTGCGCGTTTAATATTTTTAAATTATTTTCCCGTCGTGGAACAACCCTGTGGGGCTCTTGCCTCCCTCTTCGCGGGTCTATACGCAGCCCGGCTTCGTAGCACCGGCCGTGCCCGGTGTGCTCCACCCTCTTCCCAACAATGCTGCTCGGCCCCGTTGCAAACCACCCGCTCGAGTTCGCGACCGCCGCAGCCCAGGAAGGATCCGTGCACTACCTGCCACCAGCCCGATTAGCTGAAGCACCGTCGACAGGAACCAGGCCCCGCTTCCGACAGCTTCTCCAGCAATCTTCAACTCCGCAACACAGGGCGGATGCCCACGGTCGACGCCCATTTCTACTGCTTTCTTTTCTTTCTGGCCTCGACCTCTGCTCACTTCGCTGTAGGAATGGATCCCAGGAGGTGGTGCAGACTGTAGGTAGGTTCGTATCTGCTCGTCGCCAGTATTACGTCCGTGAATAATTGAGACACGGACAGCAGGAGTGGAACAAAATAAGTCTTTACTGATGGACGTCAGTAGTGAAACTGAAAGAGGCTCACTAGTGCCTTTTATACAAGGGTGGTCACTGCCGGTACTGCAGTCTGAGACCAGTTATTCTCTTAAAGGTACATACACAACAGGCCCTTGGGTCAGTCCCAATATGTTAGGTAGCCAATGTTGGTTTTAAAACCACACAACCCAGTGAGAAAACCATAGCTGATGCTGGACCGAAAGGTGCACCTATTCAACAGAAGAGAATTCTTAAAACACAAAACTTGCATTTATTTAGCTCCTTTTCATGACCTCGGGATGTTTACAGCCAATGAAATACTGTCACTCTTGTAATGTAGGAAACACAGCAGCCAATTTGCACACAGCAAGCTCCCACAAACGGCAATGTGATAGTGACCAGATAAATTGTTTTCGATGTTGATTTTGAGGGCTAAATATTGGCCAGGATCCCTCACTCACACTCACACTCTCACTCTCACTCACACTCACTCACACTCACACTCACACTCACACTCACTCACTCACTCCTGGAGTGTCTGCCGAGATATTTGAGTCAGAAGGTTGCCAGACTGATGGCAGGAATGACTTATGAGAGATTGAGTCGATTGGGCTTACACTCACTGGAGTTTAGAAGAATGAGAGGGGATCTCATTGAAACTTATAAAATTCTGACAGACTAGATGCAGGAAGGATGTTCCCAATGGCAGGGGAGTCCAGAACCAGGGGTCACAGTCTAAGGATAAGGGGTAAGCCATTTAGGACAGATGAGGAATTTCTTCACCCAGAGAGTGGTGAACCTGTGGAATTCTTTACCACAGAAGGCAGTAGAGGCCAATTCATTAAATATATTCAAGAAGGAGTTAGATTTATTTCTTAAGGCTAAAGGGATATGGGGAGAAAGCAGGGACAGGGTACTGAGTTTGGATGATCAGCCATGATCTCATTGAATGGCGGAGCAGGCTCGAGGGGCCAAATGGCCTACTCCTGCTCCTATCTTCTATGTTGTTGGTTCAAGTCCCATTCCAGAGACTTGAGCAGAGGGTGCTACCAGCTGAGCCATATTCAAAGGATTGAAAGATTAGATCTACAAAGAAATAGTAAGCAAAAGGGGGTGGGGGAAGAGATTATGCCTTGTTTGCAACATTTGTTTGGATTTGAATTTTTTTTTAAAAAGGTGTCTGCATAACCCAGCCCGTTAGTAACGCACAGTAGGCTGTGGGTTCAAGCCTCAATCTAGGATTTGAGTTGATCATCTGCCATTTCGGTGAATTACTGAGTCCGATTGGAGGTGCCATCTTTTGGCTGAAGCATGAAACTGGGGCCTCCATTTGTTTGCCCAGGATGAAATCATCCCATAGATTCAGAAGTGAGCGCTGAGTTCTCTGGTGTCCAACTCTGCGCCAAAAAAAAAACAGTAACTGGGAATTTGTCTTATTTGCTATTCATAGGAACTTGCTGTGTGCAAATTGGTTGTTACTGACCTATCTACAGTGGCTCTACTTTTTTAAACTAATTATTTGGTTTGCTTTTGGGTGTCCAGAGGATGTGAAAGGTGCTATCTAAATTCAGATTTGTTTTTCCTTTCCTTCCATGCTAGTGGTTTGCCGCAAGATCTGTCTGATGTGCAATTATATATACAGTCTTGCATTTCTCTTCTCCCTTGCATTCCTATAGTGCACTTGCACGTGTGTGTGTGTGTGAGGCGCAACAGGCTATTGAACTTTTTTTCTGGGGGGTGGAGGTGAAGAAAAATTCAAAAACCGAACATTCACCACACCTCCCCCACCACCCATGCACAAAGTATTTAATGTGATGCCATGATTTACTGTTAACCACAACACAAGCCAGCTATTACCGAATGCCTGAATTAACACTGCAGATTAAAGCGCAAATGCCTGTAGCATGCAAATTGCCATGTTAAAGTTTTCTTTTAAAGTCAATCATTACCCAGGCTGGTAAACTTGTCTACACTTGCAGGCAAGCTTATCCATCAAAGTATGTGTTTGAAGTGGCTGTGTATTCGCACCCAGAGTACAACCCCCCCCTCCAGCTGTAGTGACAAATATTCAACGCTGTTTACAATGATCCTTAAAACAATGGCCTGGAGTTTGCCATCATTACCCTTCAAACCGACTGCAACTTCAGGATGTAGCGTTGGCTCATCTAAAGGTGGAAATCCTGAAGTTGCGGTCAGTCACTCTGCTCCGACACGGGCTGTGCTGTTGGACCCCCTCCCCCCCCCCCCCCATAACTGGAAATCAGTAGAGCTGATAAACTGGAGCTTTTCTGTGCTAATATTGCTGTTAAACACCCATTAAATAAACAGGATGCGGGCATTGTTTTGAGATTTGGTATGTGTATTTATCAAAGTGTCAGCATGGTTCAGTGAGCAGTACTCCTCTGATTCAGAAGGTCGAGGGTTCAGGCCCCACTCAAGACATGAGCACATCTGAAATGGCCTCATAAGCCACTCCATTGTGCCCAACTGCTACGACAGTCACTGGGAGCACCTTCACCACACTGACTTCAGTGGTTCAGGAAGTGGCTCGCCACCACCTTCTTGAGGGCAATTGGCGATGGGCAATAAATGCCAACCTAGTCAGCAACACCCATATCCCATGAATGAATTTTAAAAAAAAGTACTGAGCAAATAGCGCATTGTCAGAACAGTTGTATTTTTGATGAGGTGCTACAGACCTCCTCTGCATGCTTGGGTGGACTTAAATGATTCAATGAAGACCTGGGAAATTTCCCCTGTGCCCTGACCAATGTTTATCCCTCAACCAACACTAGAGCAGATTAACTGATCACTCTCGCTGCTGTTTGTGGGACTTTGCTGTGTGTGCAAACTGGACATTAACTTTTCCTACCCATCAGTAACACTGCTTCAAAAGTTCTTCATGCTGTTACATGCTTTGGGATATGTGAAGTTATATATATTTTTTGGGGGTCGAGCAGTACAGCATTGTTCTTTTGCCCAAATCTCCCATGAGTGGGCTTGAACCAATTGCAATTTACAGTTAGGATCAACAATGTTTTATTTTGTTCCTTCCTGAGAGCACTAATTCCTGCTCGGCTGCCGTTCCACAGACTGGTCACCCTCTGGTACTGAACACGAGTGGGCCCTGACGAGTGTCTGTCTGCATCCCAGTCGACTTGTTGCCCTCCATCCCCCACATGGGTAGACCCTGAATAACAACCAAGAGCTTGGAATCTCTGCCTTCCCCAGGACGTGGAGGCTAATTATGCAGCCCCTATTACTGTCCTAACTCATCAACGAAGTCTGCAGTGACCCAGGATCAAACATGGGGCGTTTTGTGCTGTTTTTGTTTGGCTTGGCACTCACTGGATGGCTTCTCTGCCTACTTATTCTCATGAAATACCCTGGGACTTGAAGTTTAAAGACGCAAGCAAGCTGTTGGCAAAGAGTTGGAATAAACGGGTCGCTTTCCGAGTGGCAGGCAGTGACTAGTGGGGTACCGCAAGGATCGGTCCTAGGACCCCAGCTGTTCACTATATATTAATGATCTGGGCGAGGGAATTGGATGTAATATCTCCAAGTTTGCAGATGACACAAAGCTGGGTGGGAGGGTATGCTGTGAGGAGGATGTTGTGAAACTCCAGTACGATTTGGACAGGTTGGGTGATTGGGCAGAAACATGGCAAATGCACTATAATGTGGATAAATGTGAGGTTATCCACTTTGGTGGCAAAAACAGGAAGGCAGATTATTATTTGAATGGCAATAGATTGGGAGAAGGGGAAGTGCAGAGAGACCTGGGTGTTCTTGTGCACAAGTCACTGAAGGTAAGCATGCAGGTGCAGCAGGCGGTTAAGGCGGCAAATGGTATGTTGGCCTTCGTAGCAAGAGGGTTCGAGTACAGGAGCAAGGATGTCTTGCTGCAGTTGTACAGGGCCTTGGTGAGACCACACCTTGAGTATTGTGTGCAGTTTTGGTCGCCTTATCTGAGGAAGGATGTTCTTGCCATGGAAGGAGTGCAGCGAAGATTCACCAGGCTGGTACCTGGGATGGCAGGAATGACGTATGAGGAGAGATTGTGTTGATTGGGCTTATACTCACTGGAGTTTAGAAGATTGAGGGGATCTCATCGAAACTTATAAAATTCTAACAGGACTAGACAGACTAGATGCATGAAGGATGTTCCCGATGGCCGGGGAGTCCAGAACCAGGGGTCACTGTCTAAGGATAAGGGGTAAGCCATTTAGGACTGATGAGGAGGAGTTTCTTCACAGAGTGGTGAACCTGTGGCATTCTCTGCCACAGAGGGCGGTGGAGGCCAGCTCATTAAATATATTCAAGGAGTTGGATATATTTCTTAAGGCTAAAGGGATATGGGGAGAAGGCAGGAACAGGGTACTGAATTTGGATGATCAGCCATGATCTCATTGGCTGAGCAGGCTCGAGGGGCTGAATGGCCTGCTCCTATCTTCTATGTTTCTATGTTGCTTGTGCCTTTACCTACTGTGCCAATGTGCGAGATCCTTTGCTCAGTGTGCAGAAACCTAAATTGAAAGGGTGCAGGTAATTGAGTTCTTAATCTTGGCTGCACCCCTGAGTTCCACTTACTTAAATTTCCAAGAGGAGGGGGGGAACTGGAATAACATTGGCTATCTGGCTACAGTTCCACTCCTGACACAAGCGATCTGAAGAATGCAGTTAGTGGAAATCAGAGGTCAAACATGCCACCCAGTCTGTCTTTAATAATAATCATACATTACAGAAAATGGTCCTCTTCATTGATGGTTTTTAGTTTTATCATTTAATTACTTCCATTGCTGTTAATTTAGTGAAGGGGTGGGGGTTCCTGGCCACCAGTTATTCTCCTCTGCCTTTTCATTCCACGACTCAAATTATTAAAAGGTTTTTGACTAGTCAAAGGTGGTTTTTTTTGTACTTATGCACTAGATTTGTGTACATGAACACCCTTTGCTCATCCACAGATCCTAGTCTCCAGATTTGTCTTTCTCTGATCCAAAGTGGAGGCCCTTGTGCTTGCCCCAGATTGAAATCCTTCTGCCACCATCTTGCCCAGTCAGTCTGTGTCCCTTTAACTTCCTCCTCCCTCTCTCTCCCCCACAATTTGCTGTCTCTAAGGTTGCTTATGCAATTCTCTCTTCCTTCACCCAAGGATATGGAAGGGCATAGATTTTAAAGTAATTGGTAGAAGGATTAGAGGGGAGTTGAGAATTTTTTTTTTTTTTTTTTTTTTTTTTTAAATAGAGGGTGGTGAGGGTCTTGCTCACTGCCTGGAAGGGTGGTAGAGGCAGAAACCCTCATCGCATTTTTAAAAGTACTTGGATAGGCACTTGAAGTGCCGTAACCCACAGGGCTACGGACCAACAGCTGGAAAGTGGGATTAGGCTGGAGAGCTCTCTTGGCCGACAGACACGATGGGCCGAATGGCCTCCTGTGTTGTAAATTTCTGATTCTATGATTTTTAACTGATCTACTTTAACATTGAAAAGCATGTACTGTTTTGTCCTTTAATATCAAATGTAAAAGTGGGTCAGAAGTTTTAATACTGTTCCTTAAAACTGATTTGTTGACCATCTTTTGTGTGGAGCTACTTTGTAAAATTACAGTCCTTGGCTAACTGTTATATTCAGTCTTGCTGACTAGCTAGCTATTTTTTATATAAAATTGTATTGCATATTTCTGTAGGGGTTTTTTGTATCTGTTGTAATTAACTTGTGAAAATGGCCTTTGACAGCATTTTATAATGTAAAGGTTTGTGCTTGCTCAAATAAGGTGATGTTTTTTTTTGTCAAGACAGCCAGATCTGGGTGCTCGTTCCTCGGTTTAATTTGCAACGGGTTTGCATCTGTAGCTGACATAGTTCTGGAAGGTCTAGTCCAGTTAGTGATCTGAGGTGTACGCTGCGACAGACTTTAGAATTCTATCAACTGGAGATCCTGCTTCCATTCACTTCCATAAGTCTTTGCATTCATGACCAGTCTAGAGTCTTTTTTATAACTTTACATTTAAAAAAAAAAAAAAAAAAAAATCTAGGTCTGCTGGAAACCAGCCTCCAGTCCAATATTCAATGCATAACCATAGCTTGAATATGTCCTTGGTCTTCGATCTGTGGTTTGATCTTTGGCCTGTGCTGAGTGAGCTCAGCTCTAACAGTAGGGGTGTTTGCACATAACCTCAGTGCTTGAGCTAGAGAGAGCTCAATCGGCCAGTGTTCTACACCCTCCAATGGCCATTCTTCTATCTCAAAGTTGGGTCCAAGGTACCAACAGAGAACTGCGTTCGTATCCTTTTATGTTGATGTATTTGGCAGTGGGAATACTGTGCTTCGGTGACCACCCGCAGATTATCACCTATAAAAAAGTACTTCGGTGAACCAGCTTGGATTTTTGGGTACTCGCTGACCCCCTAAACAACTGTGTACTCCAATCTTTTGCAGAGGAACTTTAGGCTGGCAATCAGTGTAACCAGTGAAACTGATAACAACTTGAGCTTTCCTGCAGTAATATCGCTGTTAAATACCCCATTAAATGTTGAGCCTTGTTGGATCAGGTGTAACTGGGGTTTTAACTTATTGTCTGGTAAACAGCCATTCTGGCCCTGAGAAACTCATATATTTTTATATATGGCACGTCAAATTTCTCCATTTATGAATTACAATTTTTAAATTTTTCATATTTCAGCTTCTAACCCAATCTTTGTTTTGCACGCTCTAACATTTTTAAAGTCTGGATAAAAGCAGCTTTTCATTTCCTGGTTTGTTTGAGAATTCTTCAATGTGATTGGCTGCTTAGCTTGTTGATGTCACAGCTCACACTAGGGGATCCTCACTATATACTGCACTGAAATCACATGCACGTCAAAAAAGGCAAAATTCTCACCACCATGATCTCGAGAATCTCTGGGCAGCTTTCTTTGGAACGGCAAACTCCTTCGCTTCACCGCCGACTGCAAATTACGAGCCATTTGCATTCGACTGTCACTGGACAGTTACCAGGAGCAGCTTCCTAGTCCTAGGGTGCAGAAGCTACGATCAGGTAACTCGGCACAGACCAGGAATCCAAACCGGGACCTTTGGTCAGTATGGCTCCGTTCCATACTGCCTTTACCACATGAAGTCTGGTTGAACCCACCAGTGCAAATGTTTTGGCGCATTTGATGCAATATCTTCAGCCCCTCCCATTGTAAATGTTTGTTTGTGGTGACTAAGCTCATCCACCACAAATGGGGGCACTCTGGTGATTCAGCACCAGCATTTCTTTATTTTGAGCTGGGATTTAAATAAAGGGGGGGGGGGGGGAAATTCAGTTGATTGCGCCTTAAGAGGGTGCTAATGGGGCGCAAAGCAACTAGCGCCCTGGCGCAGCGATGTTTGTTTGTGTCGCTCGTGAAATTAACTAGGCATTTTGCGGCGGCGCTAAACTACCGCCACGATCTCCTGCGCCGGCAGATCATGACATCAGTCAAGTGTGCAGCGCCCCGACCAGATATTGAGTGGCGCCCCCCGCCTTACCGCCTGCCGCTAGCAACAAGTTGAGGGGAGCGCTATGCTGTCAAAGGGACTAGGGATCGCTATTTAAAGGCAACCGCTTCCTGCCTCTGAGATTTTTGCACCACGCTTTGAGACACTTCTGGAGAGATTCAACGCTGTGTGAAGGAGTTTTGAGTACTGAGCAGCACTTTGCAGGTTTATTTTGATTTGCCCTTCCTTGCTTTGCTAGCGCTCTGAGGTAGCGCCTCGCTCCTCGGCCTTTGCACCTTAAGACAGGTGTCAAGTGCCTGATTTTAGTGCTCCAATCCCCTCCAGGGGCGATAAAAGCCAAGTTTGCTGTCGGAGGCAAGAATTAGCGCCAGGCGCTAAACTTTGCGCACGGCCGATGATGGCACCCCAAATCGGGCGATACTGAATTTTTTTTTCCCCCCCCCCCCCCCAAAGTCTCTAATTGGGGCCATAAAACAGCCAGTGGTAGCTTGTACAATTGAAGATGGTCAGTTTCACACACAACCACTTTCAAGTTAGAAATAATAATCTGTAACTATAGCTCTTGGCTGCAAATTCTATAACATTGGGGATCAGGCTGAACAATTAAGTGGTGTGCACTAATGTGTTTGGTGCTGCTGGCTTGCACTCGAACAAGTTTATACTGGTGTATACACCTCATTCAAACAATCCCCATCCATGCAGCATTGCATCATTTACAGTAATATCAATCAACTTGCATTTATATAGCGCCTTTAACGAAGTGAAACATCCCAAGGTGTTTCACGGGAGCTTTATCAAACAAAATTTGACGCTGAGCTATTGGGGCAGATATCAGAGGTAGGTTTCAAGGAGGAAATGTTTAGAAGGGAGTCATAGCCGCCAATGGTGGAGCGATTTTTAAAATCTGATGCTCGAGGCCAAAACTGGAGGAACGCGGGGGGTTTGTGGGGCTGGTGGAGATTGGAGTTGGAGAGGGGCAAGGCCATAGAGGGATTTAAAAACAAAGCTGAGAATTTTAAAATCAGTGTTTAACCAGGAGCCAATGTAGGTCAGCGAGCACACATTCTGTGTACTTTAGTTTAAATGCTGATAAGGTTTTGTTTCTGAATATTCTGATAATCTTTGAAGGATTATTATGTAACTTTTTGAGATTGGCGAACTACAACCTCTTATTCCCAGGTCACTAGTAGCTGGGAGAGCAACTAGTCGGCCTCTGGTGCTCTAAGCTGGCTGGTAGGCGAACAGAGATTGGCTAACCAGGCTTTGCTGGAGCATGTTATATTCTCCCTGGCTGCCTGTTCCACGTAGCGTGGCTAAGATTGGCTTCTCTGTACCAGAGTGAAGTTAAGCCAGCATTCACCCTATGCCACTATATGCCTTTAAATCACTTGAAACCAATGCAGTCGTGCAGTAATTTGCAAGGTCTCACAGGCAGGCCACCAGCTTTTACATTAGATGATTTCTGTGCATGTGCAGTATTTACAAAGTGACCATGCATTAAATGAAACTGGCCCTGCAGGGAATATTGCTTGAAACTTTTTTTTTAATCTTAAACTTCATGCAGGTTGATGCACTTTATAAAATTCAACTAATCCTGACAACCAGTGTGCACTTTTTCCAAATGTGTAGTGATGATGAGAGAGTGTATCAGTAACCACTATCCTGTATAATGTGCTCCTGTAGGAAGGTGAGGCTATAAAACATAGGATTACACCACCACCGTTCCTTTTAGCTTCAAATTTAAAAAGCTGGTCCTAGCAAATGGTTTTTCTACTGCGTTACATTTGAAATTGTGGATACTTAACTGCTGCGTTGCTCAGTCTCTTGACTGGCTTCTGCCTGTTCAAGGATCTGAGTCTGTGGAAGAGGAGATTGTCATGAGTGGTGGGTGTAGAGTCCTGGGTCTAACAAACTGTCATCTGCAGGTCCAAGATACATGGGATCCATGGGGACGGTCTCTCCAACTGCATGCCACTCTTCCGAGATTGTGCTTGCCTGGCCGACATTGACCAGTATGTTGAAACCTTCCCTGACCGGTGCAAACACTGCTGAACACTCTTATGATGGAAGTGGATCATGATCTAATTCCACGTACAATTTTTAGATTGGTGGTGCCCTCCTTAGTGGTGTTTGTGGACTAGCTCAATACCACCAGGACCAGTGTCCTCCACAATTGATAAGCCTGCTGGCCCTTGCTGTCAAGACTCGTACATGTTCCACAATGGGAGGGAGAGCATGCAGGATAGTCACTCCATGAGCGAGTTACTGGAGTGCAACCAAATCGCAGCAGAGTTGATGGCGTCCAAGAGGAGGTGAAGGAAATGGGGATGAGAAATAATGGATGCAAAATTGAACTTTTATTTCCCCCCCCCCCCCCCCCCATTTGTTTTACTGATTCCAGCCTTTGCCACTTACTCTTATCTGTCTTTCCTGAATTCTGTATAGCGCTCGTTGCCACTGTTTCTCGTGGCTTATCTTTCCAGTTGCAACATTTGCAGCTGCTATATAGCTTTCTTGCATATCATCTCTTGTCTCTGCAGACTCCCACTCCCTCACATGCCTTTGCTTTTCTCCAACACTCTGCAGCTGCACAGTCCCTGCACTTCAGACACCCGCATTTTTGTCTCACCAGATATATTAAAGTACATGCGCTCGTGCTCTCTCTCTCTCGCGCCTCTGGCTGAATGATTTGCTGAAAATAAGAGCCTGTTGTGTATTTCATATCTCTCACTTCATGCTTGAGGCATATTACAACGTTAAATAGTAAACCCTTTTCCTGTTTTCTTCCATTTGCTGTGTCATGCCTGGGTATTTTCCCACCATTCCAGAAGTTGTCTGAAATCTTACCCAAGTAGCTATTGCTCAAGAGGGAGAAATTATTTTACGCAGCGAGTTATGATCTGCAACGCACTACCTGAGGGGGTGGGGGAAGCCAATTCAGTAGTAACTTTTAAAAAAAGGAATTGCAGATACTGTGTACTTGCTGTGCTGTGGGACTAATTGGAGAGCTCTTTCAAAGTCAGCACAGGCACAATGGGCTGAATGGCCTCCTCTCCTGAGTCAATAGCGAGTGCATTTTCCACCTTGAGTGCATCATTGAGCCCAATCCTGCGCGCACTTTTTCTTTCTATCCAGACTCTCCGAATAGATATTTCCAGGTGTGAAATTCAACTCTGGCAGGGGCACAAAGTGGGCGATAGAGGATTGGCTGCCCATTATACAGCTCCTGATTTCCCAATCTCTGTAAAGGTGTAGAATGGGCAGCTACCACCTTATTTCCACCTCTGCCAGAAGTTGAATTTAATCTTCAAGGTGTGGTAACTGTCTTTTTTTTGTTTTTTTTTCTCTCTCTCTCTCTTTTCCACCCCACCCCAACAATTCTCTGGAGCCTGGTTGGGGGCTGTCTGTGGCCAGTTAAACACACAACCCTGGTTTGTATGATTTTTAATCTATAAAACCAATGGGCACTTAAATTACTTTTTTTTAATTTTCAGAATGTAGTTCGAAGACTAAACTTTGGGTAATGTCCCTTTTTTTATGAAATGTAAAGCTTTCCAAAAAAAACCCACAGAAAATGCTGGAAATAAACAACTTCCATACATGGCACATTTAATGTCACAAAATGCCCCAAGCTTTCCCAGAGGCGCAGTCAAAAAATTAAAGTGGATCCAAAGACTGCAAATATTAAATATTGGTAAATCAGCTTCTCCAATCCATTGGAACCTCTGACCCCAGCAAGCTAATGAGAAAATGGCCATAAAGCACATTGTTTTTGAAAGAATTGGGGGGAAAAAAAGAATGTGGGGTTTGTGCATTATGGCCATTTTCTCATTATATAGCTTGCTGGGGTCTGAGGTTCCCAATGGTTGGTGAAGCTGATGTGCCAATATTTAAAGAAGGCAATAAATCCGGTCCATTAGTTTGACTCTGGTCATATGCAACTTGGGGTCGCGGAGATGCACTGTACAGCCACTTGGGAAGGTGAAGGGGGTTGTTGAGTAATCTCGGCATGGCTTAAGTCCAGTTTCACAAACTTGGTTACATTTTTGAGAAAGTTAATGGATAATGGAAGCCTGGTTGACATTGTGTATGTTGACTTTCCAAAAAAAACATTGAGTGCTGCACAAAAGGTTACTAAGCATTTGTCTTGTGGGATTGGATGGCAGATTCTGAGCTGGATAAGGAACTGGCTGTATTCCTATAGACAAATGGTTATTAATGGTGGTTCTGCATGGGGGCTGGGCACTAATGGAGTCCTGAAGGGATTGATGTTTGGGTCGTTGCTCTTTGCCACCTTTTATCAATGTCCAAGTTGAAGGCGTTGATGCGATCTGTAAGTTCATGGATGATATGTGGGTGTTCAAGGTTCTGTAAAGGGCAACAAGTTTGATCATTAATTTAAGAACCTTCTGCTATCGTGATAAGTTAACAAAGCTGGGGCTTTTTACTGAGATTTAATTGAGTAATTTAAAATGAGAGGATGGGACTTGATCAAATGGATAGGCTATTTGAGATGTATAGATTAGGGGATACTGGTGTAAGTTACAATAGCAAAGAACTAGGCTCAATGTTAGGTACTTTTGCAAAGAGTAGTTGATTACTGGCATAAATTGCCAGTAAGTGCAGTTTCCAGAACCTGACAGTTTCCACCCCAGGGTATTGAGAGTGAGAACATTTTTGATTTGTTAGTCATCATCTTCAAAGTCATTCAGGAATTGTCCTCTTGGATTGGAAAACTGCCAATCTCAATCCATTATTTAAGAAGGCTAGGAGAGACTATGAAATTCTAGGCCTACAGGTCTAATGTCAGTTGTGGGAAAGTTAATAGAATTGTATGGATAGTAACTGAGCATTTGGACAGAGAAGCCATGAGTTTGTAAAAGGCAAGACCTGTCTGAAACTAGTTGTTTTTTGAGGAGGTAACTAATGTGGTAGATAAGGGAGTGTCTATATGGATGGTATATGGACTTCCAGAAGGCATTTGACAAGATTCCACATAAGAGACTTTTCAAAAATGAGTGCATGGACTAGGAGGCAACCTATTGGCTTAAATAGGAAATTGTTTAGGAGGTAGACAGAGTAGGGATAATGGGTGTGTTCTCGCTCAGGCCAACATCCCCAGCATTAGAGCGTGGTCAGAGCTTCATCAGCTCTGATGGATGGGCCACATCGTCCGCATGCCCAATACGAGACTCTCAAAACAAGCACTCTGACACGGCAAGAGAGCCCTGGGTGGGCAGAGGAAACGCTTCAAGGACACCCACTTTCTTTCTCTTCTCTCCCCACCCCCCCCCCCCCCCCCCCCACAGACTTTAACATCCCCACCGACACCTGGGAATCCCCGGCCCAAAACCACGCAAAGTGGAGGAGGAGCATCTGGGAAGGTGCTGAACACCTCGAGTCTCTTCGCTGGGAGCAAGCGCAAGGAGCGCACGTCAACCCAAGCACCCCACCCCTTCAACCACCATCTGCCCTACTTGTGTTCGACTGTAGGTCCCGCATTAGACTCATCGGTCACCTGAACTCTTTTTATTGCAGAAGCAAGTCCTCCTTGGTTCCGAGGGACTGCTGAAGAATGGATCTGTACTCGGGCCTCTGCTTTTCACTATAAATGACTGAAGGAATAGAGTTGTATATCTAAGCTTACTGGTGATGCTAAATTGGGTGGCACTGTAAATAGTGTAGGTGGGAGCAGGAAGTTGCAAAGGGATATTGATGGATCAGGTAAGTGGACGAAACTGTGGCAGATGGAGTTTAATGTGGGAAAGTGAGATGGAGGACCAAGTACAGAAATCGCTAAGCTAGTGGACAGGTAACATAATTAAAAAGGCTGATGGAATGTTGGCCTTGCTCAAGTGCTGGAATAAAATGGGGTGGCATTTATTTTGGCTGTACAGAGCTCTGGTTAGACCCCATCTGGAGCACTGCATTCAGTCCTGGTCACTGCCCCTCAGGAAGGATATCTTGGCCTTGAAGGGGGTTTGTGGAAGGTGGCCATGATTAGCTTGAGGAAATTGCACTTTATCCAAGACTGTCCAGCAAGCATTCTAAAGTCAGACTCTGGAGGAGCTGAGAAATGATGGAGGCAAAGCTGCATGTCATTAGCATATCTGTACAAGTTAACCCCATATCTGCCGATATCCCCAAAGGGCATTGTGTGGAAGATGGGCTCCTTGGGTGACTCCTGAAGTGACTGGGGGGGTGGTGGGGAAGAGAAACCATTGCTAGAGCTGCTCTGTCTAGTCTTGGATAGGTAAGAGTGGAACCAAGTGAAGGCAGTCTTGCCAAAATTGGAAACCAGAGGAAAGGTGTTGGAGGAGGATGATGTGGTTGACCATTGTGGGCTAGAGGGGGCCAAGAGGGATAATACACTGCAGTGTTTGTGACTGCACCACCATCTGTGTTTGGGTTAGGGCTGGGGGGTGTGGGGGGAGAAAGAATGCAAGCAGAGCTGTGACAGATTTGGAAGGCAACCTGTTCAAGAACTGGAGGAAGGAGTTCAAGATGGGATGATGGTTTGCAAGACCAAAGGGTTTGTGGGTAGGCTCTTTTTTTTTTTGAAGAGGGCCTGATGAATGTTGAAAGAAGGGAACAGTGAGGGGCGAGGGAACCATTTGCAATGTCAAAGCGTGGGAACCAGGAGTGAAAGTTGGGTAGTCTGCAGTGAGAATGGGAGGTGGGTGTGATGAGCTCAGAAGGTATGGGAGAGAAACTAGAGACATTGGGTGGGGGGGCGGCCTGGCTGGAGGTTTGCCTTGGTGGGCAAAAGAAGGTGGGGGAAGCAGCAGAGGCAGCTGAACCGATCGTCTCTATCTTGCTAACTAAATCCACAAGCTCCTTGTACTTGTTGGGATGTGAGGGTGAGGCAGGGGAGAGGGGTTTAAGGTGGTTGGTAATGGCCAAGAAGCCAGGAGTAACTTTGCCTGCCAGGATAATCTTATAGTAGTGAGCAGTTTTGGCTTTTGAATGAGGCCTGGTAGAGCTTGATGTGGTCCAGCTAGATCTACTGGCTGATGGCTAAGCTAGTTGTGTGCCAGATATACTCAAGTCTGCACCTCCTTGACTTGAGGAAGCAAAGATGAGGGTCATACTTGGGTGGGGGAACTGGGACAAGAGTCTGATTTTTGTTCAGGCCAGGATGAAGGTGAGGAATTGGTTGAGCATCGACAGTCTGATATTGTGTGTGGAGTGCCAAAGGGGTCTGTGGGTGTCTGTTTCAGATGAAGACCCAATCTGTCTTTACTCTTTAAAATGTGTATTGATCTGAGTGTTTCCCATACTGTCTCATTTCTGCCAATTTCTCCCCTTCCCTTGTCCCTTGCGAAAGGTGTTGACCTCTTGCTGGGGTAACTTGCTCCAAGACTGAGGGGGGCATCCCAATCCTACCCTTGGTCAGTCGGTGGATAGCGCACTCCTGAGTCAGAAGGTTGTGGGTTCAAGTTCCACTTGAGCACAAATATCCAGGCTGACACTAGAGTGCTGCACTATCTGAGGTGCTGTCTTTCAGATGAGACGTTAGTGAGGCCCTGTCTGCTCTCCAAGTGGACATAACAATCCCATGGTGCTATTTGGAATAAGAGCAGGGGGGGGTTATCCCTGGGGCCAATATTTATCCCTCAATCAACATCACTTAAAACATTATCTGGTCATTATCACATTGCTGTTTGTGGGAGCTTGCTGTGTGCAAATTGGCTGCTGTGTTTCCTACATTACAACAGTGACTACACTTCAAAAAGTACTTCATTGGCTGTGAAGAGCTTTGGGGTGTCTGGTGGTCACGACAGGCGATGTACAAATGCAAGTCATAAAGGAAGCGACCAATTGTGTCTCCCACTGAGATCAGTATATGCAGATCCTAGGACTGGCTGGTCTGTGTGGAAACAGGAGCTGTCTTTTATCCATGGGGAACAAGCAGTTCTTGTTCAGTGTTGTTGCCAGCGGGACATTATTGGCTTAGGACCGCGCCAATAAAAAGCCTGAAGCTGGCCTTGGCCATTCGGATGGTCGAGTCCGCTTGGATACAAAGTGTCAGCACGACGATACTTTGTATCTGCTGTATCCATGCTGCGTCCCCAGCCCTGGCTCCCCCGCTGTGCCCCCCACCCCCGGCTCAATCACCCGCCCCCTTTCTCCCCAACCCCGGCTCAATCACCTGCCCCGCCCTCTTTCTTCTCCTCCCCCCCCCCCCCCCAGTCCCAGCGCAATCACCTGCCCCCCCCCCCCCCCCCCCAGCCCAATCACCCGCAAACTCCTATTGGCAGCGGCTGAACTGCTCTTATCCAATTAGTGTCAGAAGCTGTAAATAGAGGCTTGTTGCTTGGTTGAAATTTTAACCCTGTCTGTCTTTTTTTGGTCTTTGGGGAAGCTATGTACACAAATTCCATGCCCCCCCTGCACTATTTGCAATAAGATATCAAAAGTACATATTTTTAAACTAGGGTTGGAATTGGAGTTTGCTTTTTAAAAAATAAAAAAGTAAGCCTTGCATTTTAAATTGCACGTATGCTTGTATGCAATTGAATAAGAATACAGTGCATTAAATGTAAAAGGTTTGAAATGGTTGCTGGGTGATTCTGATCAGTTTACAGACTGAAGCTCAAGGCAGTGTGTGGGTTTTATTCGCTCTCCTATCGGATGCTGTGAAGTGACAGTGCACAGAAAACAGCAGCAACCTTCGCTTCAGCGGATTGCGATGGATTGATTTAGGTTGAGCCAAATGTTTACTGTAGGGGGAACTGAGCTGAAGGGTTGTGACGCACGTTCTCAATTTTGTATCTTTTTTTTCGAACCTAACTAAAATATTGGCTGAAGTTTTAGCAAATTGGATTGTGCAACTTTTTTTTGTTGCAAATTCTTCTGGAAACATGAGAAAATAACAAACATTTCAGTGTGCACGATGAATGAATGCAAAGTGCGCATAACGGACCCGGTCTTGAAATGTCGCGTCCTCGCCACCCCCCTTTCAGAATGTCCGGAGTTTTATTTTGTATTGTGTGGAGCAGAGCCCCGGGCAGAGGCTGCAGGAGGGACATTGTGTGGAGCAGAGCCCCGGGCAGAGGCTGCAGGAGGGACATTGTGTTGCTGCGGGCGGGGCCAGGGAGAGCCGCGCGCCCATTGGTCGCCGGGGGAGGGGGCGGGGCCGGCGCGGGCTATAAGTTGTGAATGGTCGCCCCGCCCGCTCCCTGTGCGGAGTGTCTCCGAGTATCCGCGCTCCGGGATGAGAGTCGCCGCTCCGCCCAGCAACAGCGCCCGGGCCAGGGAACGCCTCGCCTGTGGGCAGCTCACCTGTGGCCGCTTCACCTGTGGCCACCTCGCCTGTGGGCAGCTCACCTGTGGCTGCCCCACCTCTGGCCACCTCGCCTGTGGGCAGCTCACCTGTGGCTGCCCCACTTCTGGCCACCTCGCCTCTGGCCACCTCTCCTCTGGCTGCCTCACCTGTGGGACTCGCATTAAGGTAGGGAGAAATCAGGAAAGTTCTCATTTTTTGAGACAGACACTGTCTATACATTTTTCTCATCTCAACTTTCTCTCCCCTCTTGCTCCAATTTTTTTCCTCTTGTTCTCCTTTCAATTTTCTTTTTCTCCTCTGAGCTTGTACTGTGCCAAATTTTATATATGTCAGTTCTGTGTAATTGAGAATTGCTCTGATATTTATTGTGTTAGCCGAGTGAAGCAGTAACATTGATGAAGTGAGCTGTCAGTGGTGAGGATTGTGTGAATGTTTAAGGTGGTTTGCTTCAAAAACAGACATTTTTTTTGGAATCGACTGTCCTTGGCGAATAAGCCCAGTCTCTCTTTAAAAAAACAAAAACAAAAAAAACCTCCTGCGCATTTACTTCTCCAGCCCGTACATAGAATAGAATATATTGTAATATAGAGAAGTTTTCTTTGTGGTTTTTTAAACACCGTTTCATTGTTTGAGGTTATTCCCCATTTCTTTGTATTGTAATGTGCAACTGAGGAGCATTTTTTAATAAAGTGACCTCTAACCTCACAACCTGGCCTTTATTGAGTGTCCCTCAAAGTTGTTTCATGCAAGAGTTTTGGGTTCCCGGCGGTACTATTCCAGCACATTTCACCACCTGTGATGGATAGAAATTAATTGTAAGATTATGGCGCATCTGAGTGCAAGTGACCTGGGTTATAGCTCCTTCCCCCTTCCTTCTGTCCTGCAACCATGTCTTTTAATTTGCAAAATACTGTAGATGCTAGGTTTTTAATTTTTTTTTTAATCTAAAATGTTGGGGGAACTTAGTTGATGGAGCTAATTTTACTTTCAAAATGCCAGATCTAGCACCGGAGCATTCCCTTTATTTGTTTTGAGATGACCAGAGGATCCCAGAAGTATCATTCCTTGGTCTTCTGTACTGCTGAGTGCTGGACAGCTGTTACAACTCAATAATGTAGTTGATTTTATTACCATATACCAAAGTTGCCTGAGCAAGAGGAGAGGCACTTGGCTACTTTTGCAGCAGTACAGTTTGAACTTTCACTGACTCTGACGCAATGATTTTAGTTTTAGCACTTGGTCTGAACAATGCTCCTCTTTATTGTGTTTGTTTATATGTTGAGGCAATGACTTTGTGTCCCAGTGCTTCACAATGCACTGCCTCATATTTTTCTCTGCTTCCTTTTCAGTGACTTATTGAATTTGTCAACTCTGCACCTTTTTTTTGTCTCCCTGCTGAATCATAGAAACTTATGGCACAGAAGGAGGCCATTCGGCCCATGGTGTCTGCTGGCAAAAGATCTCTCCAGCCTAATCCCACTTTCCAGCTCTTGGTCTGTAGCCTTATAGGTTACGGCACTTCAAGTGCATATCCAAGTACTTTTTAAATGTGATGAGGGTTTCTGCCTCTACCATCCTTTCAGACATATGAAGCAGGAGTAGGCCAATCGGCCCCTTGAGCCTGCTCTGCAGTGAGTTCCAGATCCCCCGCCACCCTCTGGGTGGAAAAAAGTTCTCCAACTCTCTAATCCTTTGACCAATTACTTTAAATCTATGCCCACTGATTATTGACCCCTCTGCTAAGGGAAATAGGTCCTTATAATTTTATGCACCTCAATTAAGTCTCCACTCAGCCTCCTGTTCCAAAGAAAGCAACCCCAGCCTATCCAATCTTTCCTCATAGCTAAAATTCTCCAGCCCTGGCAACATCCTCGTAAATCTCCTCTGCACCCTCTCTAGTGCAATCACATCTTTCCGATAATGTGGTGACCAGAACTGTACGCAGTCCAAATTGAGACTAATGCAGGGGTTAGCAGGCTGAATGTAAAGAGAATCAATTTTGACACTACTTTCTTCAGCCAACTTGACTTGTAGGAGTTGGCTGATGGTCTTTGGTATATTCAGTGCAGTTACAATGGAGACTGGAAAGTAAAAGCAATTAAATTATCTCTTTTGGAAATGATAAACTAAGATGTGCACTGAAGTGCTGGTACACTTGAAGGGACAATTGGTTCTGATGCTCCTCCAGTCTCTTACCTATATATCTACTACAGTGGAGAGTGTTGGTAGGTTTTGGGAGTCTTACAGCTGAGTCATACCTGTGATAATTACATAGTGAAAGTGTGTGTATAGTTCTTGGGTACCAGTCAGCAGTAGGAATGGTACTGCTCCCTTTTCAGGGTAACATTGAATTTGCCAGCTCAGCATCTTTTTGTCTTTTTTTTAGCTGAATGTTTGTTTGTTTGGATTTAGTCATTGGGCAGGGGTTAGCAGAGTAGTACCTTTTTTGAAATGAATGGGACTAAAGACTAATTTGATTTATACTTCCACTTTTTTTATTCATTCCTTCTGCCCCCCCCCCCCCCCCCCCCCCATCTAATCTAATCTAATCTAATTGTAGTGTTCCTACCGCTGCTCTTCTGAGACCAGCTACTTCAACACACCAGTGATTGGACCTGGGACCTTCCTGGACTCTGCACTGTCTGGGCTAATGCTGCTCTGTTTACCTTTTTTTATATCTGGATAGCTTCGGAGAAGTTTGTGAAGGGGAATGCATTGTAAGCAAGAAGTGTCTGTGTAAAAAGTTTCATAATGTGGGGGGGGGGGAACTTAAGATGTCCTTTTTTAAATGTTACAGCACACATGCATTGAGAACTTATCTGGGCATGTTTCCAAATCTGACTTGTGTCTGCAATAAATAAGGAAACTGTAACAGGCAGTAGAAATACTACTTTTTGTTTTTGTTTTGCTGAGCTTTGGAAACCGGAATAGCTCCTGCAGTCCAAGCTGGTGGTCCCATAACCAGGTCCGGCTTCTCGATGTGATCGGAACCACTTTCTCACTGAGCTACATTCTTTGATCTTCTGCTGAAATCTGCCATAAAGCATGGAACCATTACAGCACGGTCCGAGGCCATTTGGCCTGTTGAGCCTGTGCTGTCTCTCCAAGAGCACTTCAGCTAGTTCCACTTCCCTTTCCCTGTCGTCCTGCCATTCCTTCAGGTACTTATCCAATTCCCTTTTGAAAGCCACGATTGAATCTGCCTCCACCGCCCTTTTCAGGCAGTGCATTCCAGATCATAACCCCTCGCTGCGTTTATATATTAAACGTTTTTTTCCTCGTCTCCTTTGGATCTTCTGCCAATCACCTTAAATCTGTGTCTTCTGGTTCTTGACCCTCCCCTGAATGGGAAGAGCAGTCTGACTTCTGTGCATGTAACCTATATTCAGAGACACTTTTTTTGTTTGTTTTCTCATTAGTAGATTTAACTCCAGAAGCTCTTGCTACTTTTTTTGGCACGGTAATACAGGAAACCCTCATTTAAACGGCACCTATCCGGAATTCTCTCTCAACCGGCAAAATTCATACTCCGAAAACAACACCTCAATAATCGGCAATGTGTCCGAGTCTCCCGCGGTGACCGAGTTAGTCAGTGGGGGTAGTTCTCCAAACTGCCACTACTCGGCGGCTTGGTGCTGTCGGGAGTCCAATTACTGTATACTGCACATTTCTAGATTTTTAAAACTTTTTTTTTGTTAAATAGCCTCGGTAGATAACCCCCTCCGTCATCTGGAATTTGTAATCACCCAGCACCATGTCGGTGCCGGATACCAAAGTTTCCTGTACACTTTTTTCAATTTCATTATAAACCTGATAAGAGCCTGCTCTTGAGAGAAAGTAACCTTCAATAAAGTTTTTTTACAACATTTGAGGGACCTGAAGACCATATATAAAAATGCATCACTTTGAAGGGCAATTGCCTATGTAGATCTCAAATGAATGACTAGTTAATCAATTTTAGTGGTTTGAGGGTAGAATCTGGTAGGTGAGAAACTGAACCACCAGCACTGGCTGATGAGGACTTGACATTTCTGGCACCGCGCCTATGACATTGCAGCACTCGCTCAGTACTGCACTGAATCTGTTGGCCTAGATTGTTTGCTGCAATCCTGCAGTGGAGTTAGAACCCATGACCTGATTACTTTTGAGGCAAGAGTTCTAACTGAGCCGTACTGATGTGATGAAATTATTAAACCGGTGTTTTCAAAGTTTACTCTGCATCAGTGAATCTTTTTTCAGTTGACACAGACACTGGAAGTGGCTGTATAACGCCATTGTTCATTACAACACTAAAGCCAAGTGGCCATGGGCCTACTGCTCGAGCTCAACACAGACTTCAGTATAATTCCAGCCTGGTGCACTGATTCCTGGGATGGAAGGATTGTCCTAATGAGATTGAGTAGACCAGGCCTATATTCCCTAGTTTAGAAGTTTGAGGTGATCTCATTGGAAATGTCTAAAATTCTAAAGGAGCTTGACCGGGTAGATACTGATGACTCCCCTGGCTGAAGTGTCTAGAACGAGGGGTCACAGTCTCAGGATAAGGGGTCAGCCATTTAGGACTGGGGTGAGGAGGAATTTCTTCACTCAGGGTTGTGAGTCTTTGGAATTCTCTACCCCAGAGGGCTGTGGATGCTGAGTCATTGAGCATATTCAAGGCTGAGATCGATGGATCTGGGGATGGTGTGGGAAAGTGGAGTTGCAGTCAAAGATCAGCCATGATCTTATTGAATGGTGGAGCAGCCTCAAAGGACCAAATGGCCGACTCCTATTTCTTCTTGTCTTGTGTAAAACCACATTGTTCAAGTTCTTGTGGACCATTTGAGGGGCTACCTTCCTAGAGCTTGTGCTGTTGGAGGAAGGAGTCCACTTCCAGTTGCTGGCCAATGTAAATGGGGCAAGTTGGGCCTTTTTTAATTTGTATTTTTTTGCTTGAATCAAATACACTTGATTTTCAGCAAGAGAATTGGGGGTGGGGGAAGGAAGAGATGTAGAAATAAATATTGCCTTCCTAATTTAATCTGGGGGGATTTGAAATAATACCAAAGCCACTTGGACAATAAAAATTTTAAATGTTGAACGTTTAATGAAACTGAAAGATGTCAGTTGTACAGAATACAAAGCCTGAATGTTTCAAGATAAAAATCTTTTAACAATCCAGTACAACACCCACTCACTGCCATTTAAAGTTTCTGATCAAGCAGTAAACTCGCAGATTGTTTCCAAGCTATATTTGAAACCTCTGCACTGTTTGATATATTAAGTTCTCGTTGATGGAGTACGAAACTGCCTTTGGGTTTAATGTTTGCAAATGCAATTTCTGCAGAGTTGACGAGTGAAATTTCTTGGCATTGATTCTTGAATTTGACCGTCTGCCTTCCTGTCTAAGATTATCTGCCTGATAGTCAGTGCCTGCATTGTGGCTTTTTTTGAGTTAGGAAGTTAATCTACCAGTAATTCCTGAACTTTCCTCTCCTTCCTCAGCCACCATGGGGTCCATTGATGACAGACCTGCCAAGTGATGCTGAGCATTTTTGGACTAGTGTCCTGTTGCTGTGTTAAAACACTCGCTTTTTGAAATGTGTAAGTACACATCCCTGGCATGGTTCCAGATTTGGGGCAGCACTTGCAAGGTTTCTACTTGTCTGTCTGAGTAATATAAAGATTTGACCATTGCAAGCTGGCATCTCCAAACCCATTCCATAAGTCCAATTGTAGCATGATACTTTTTTGGAGTCAACCTTCTGTTGATCAATCCATCTCCCAAAGCTACTGTTCCTTGATGGATTAGTGAGTAAAGATGCAGTGCAAAGAAAGACCTGCATTTCTATAGCACCTTTTACAACCACGGGACTTCCCAAGCACTTTACAGCCAATGAGGTACTTTTTGAAGTGTAGTCACTGTTGTAATGTAGGAATTGTGGCAGCCAGTTTGCACACAGCAAGCTCCCACAAACAGCAAGGTGATAATGACCAGATAATCTTGGTTTTTAGTGATGTTGGTTGAGGGATAAATCTTGGCCAGGACACCAGGGAGAACTCTCCTGCTCTTTGCAATAGTGGCCATGGGATCTTCTATGTCCACCTGAGAGCAGACAGAACCTCGGTTTAACGTCTCATCTGAAAGACGGTACCTCTGACTGTGCAGCCCTCCCTCTACAGTGTCGGGCTAGATTTTTGTGCCTCCGTCTCGAGTGGGGCTTGAACCCACAACCTTCAGACTCGAGGGGTGAGTGCTGCCTACTGAGCCACGGCTGGCAAGGCAGAGTAGGCCTGGATAATTTAGTCCAATCCTTGGGCCATACTGAACTGGCCATCTCTCTCTGCAATTGTGGCTTTATACTTGGCCTCTCTGACCCTTTTTGATGTGGTGGTGATTTGGGTGGGGGTTGTGGAAATCGACCAGGATGTTCACACTCTCTCTCTCGTTTGCTCTCCAAGGACCACTGCTAGAAAGACTTGTGTATCGAGTGGGTTTAACTCTCTCTTGTTGACCTCCACTGTTGATTGAATTGCAAGGCTCGTGCATGAAGAATGGCCACTTGGGTGAGCTACAGGAGGGTGGCCAGTGCCTGTGAACTGTATCCCAGTGTGAGCCGCTGATTCAAAGAGAATGGGGGAGGGAGCAGACAAAGAATCCACAACCTGCATTTATATAGCGCCTTTAACTTGGTAAAATGTCCCACAGTGCTCCACAGGCACATAATCAAACAAAATTTGACAGACATATCAGGGCAGATGACCAAAAGCTTGGTCAAAGGTAGGTTTTAAGGAGCATCTTAAAGGAGGAGAGAGGCAGAGAGGTTTAGGGAGGGAATTCCAGAGCTGCGGGCCTTGGCAGCTGAAGGCACGGCAGTATAACTTGGATTGGCTCCCTGTGCTGGCATTACTAAAACCAGCACCTTTACCACCGTGACTGAATCCTAGACTTCCATGGGTGTCGGATATTGGCAGCTACTGGAGGCCAGTCAAATGGTGCGAGAATCTCCTAGTCGCCTGCCTTCCTATAGTGTAAAAGTACCTGAAGACCGTTTTGTGTCATGGGTAAATTCTCCAGTTTGCACATTGAGACCATATTTATTCAACCTTGGGGTCGACTTGGTCTTCAGTTCTTCTGTTCAGTCACTGGGCAATGGAGTCCCAATGGTGCGGGTTGCCTTTACTCCAACTTGGCAAGAAACCCATTTTTAAGGTCAACACAAACGTTCCCTGCAGGTTGCACTCTGTTCTGCGTGGTCCCTTTTTAAATTTCTGCGCACTTGCGGCGGTATTTCCAATGTAAAAGCTTACGACGGCCTGTGCGGGAACTTGGCAGATTACTGCACGGGCCGTGCATGCATGCCGCTCGGCGGGAGCGTTGGTGCGCATTCCCAGTCGTCCCCTACGAAAAGGCACAGTAAATTAACCCAACTTTGGACTAGAGTAGTTGTGGCATTGCCTACTTTTTTTTTTTTGCATTTGGACTCGGCATGTTCAGGAAAAGCTGAAGGTGGTTATTGAAACAACTTGCAGGAACTATTTCCGCCCCTTGTCCTACTGCCTCTGTCCTCGCAAAAAAAATTGCTGCATTTACAGATCGGTCACTGTCCGCTTTGTACAAAACCGATCACATACACCGCTTCAGTAAAGGGAGGGAAAGAACAGTTTCGTTTCCCCCCTCTAGTTGCTGATCTGTTTCCAACATTTTCTGTTTTTTTATTTATCATGTTTTAAAAGTTCATTTATGCAGCTTCAATAAATGTTTCTGCAGAACAATGTTTGCCCCAAGTGTCTGCCTATACAGTTTTTTAAAGCAGCTGCTTCATTTGCCTACTAACAACTGGAGATTACCAGTGCATAGGGTGATTGAAGCAAATGCTCCCGAGATGTGCAAGCTGTCTGGCACCAAACTAAAAAGCAGGCATGATATTTTGCTCATTAATTTTGCACTTCTGTCGCAGTTGGGTGTTGGATAAATGTTGATGCTGCTTTTTGTGCAAAGCTGCATTGCCCAATTCCAGGGGCGAGAGGGGAACTTTTTCACTCAATATTCATGTGTTAGTTGTGCTCGGTTGTGGCTCTGGGTATCACTCATTTGAGTCAGAAGGTTGTGGGTTCAAGTCCCCCCTCTAGGGACTTGAGCACAAAAATCCAGGCCGACACTCCCAGTGCGGTGCTGAGGGAGTGCTGCACTGTCAGAGATGCCGTCTTTTGGATGAGATATTAAACGGAGGCCCCGTCTGTCCCCCTCAGGTGGACATAAGAGATCCCACGGCACTATTTCAAAGAACACGGGAGATCTCCCTGGTGTCATGGCCAAGATTTATCCCTCAGTCAACATCACTAACATTATCTGGTCATTATCACATCGCTGTTTGTGGGAGCTTGCTGTGCTCAAATTGGCTGCATTTCCTACATTACAACCGTGACTATACTTCAAAAAAGTACTTCATTGGCTGTAAAGCGCTTTGGGACGTCCAGTGGTCGTGAAAGGCGCTGTAGAAATATGTCGTCTTTCATAATGACTAGATTCAAACTTCAGAAGTCATTGATTTTCGCACAGTTCCTTTGTTTAAGGCAGAGTGTGGTGGAGAAAAGTACTTGGAGACTAGGAGCTAACCCAGATTATAACTGCCCTTGGTGTTCAGTGGTGACGATGCAATTACAGGTAGACTACCCTTTATCCGAACTTCCGAAAGCCGAAACCCTCTAAAAACCGAAGGTTTTTTCGGTCAGCGTAAGTCGTGCGCACGACCCCCCCCCGACACACTTCCAAAGGCTCGAGAGCTCTGAGCCCACGGCAGTGCCGGCCCCTGTTCCGACCGAGCACGACGACCTGTTGGTGGAAATGCGGAACTTCATTGCATTCCAGGCTAGCAGCGACGGACAAGCCACGACTGCGGACCCCCGCGGACCCAAAATTTTCCGAAAACCGAAACACGGCTGGTCCCGAGGTTTTCGGATAAAGGATAGTCTACCTGTACTGTGATGAGGCCGTTAGAATGGCTTAATTGCTTTGGTAACATTTAAAGTGGAGCTCTTATACTCGTGCTTTCTTTTCATTGCTATTTACCTTTTTGTACTTTGACCCTAAATTTTTCAAATGCTGACTCCATTTTCATTATTTTTATTTAAAGGTTCTTTTTTTTCTCATTCTGTATTCTTCTGTTGCTGTGTTGTCTAGTTCTGTCAGCTCTGCTTGAATTTCACTATCACCTGATCTTTGAGAGACGCTCTGGAACATCGAGGTGTAGAAGCAAATGAGGGCTCCGGTCTTGAAACCACTGAGTGGGTTCCATGTAGTTACCCCTCTGCCCACAGTGAAGACCCACTTCAGCACCAGATGATGAGACTTCCACCTCCTGGCAAAGCTTCAAACATGGCAGTGTGCATAGAAGTGCAAGTTCTTTCTACAGGAAACTTTGGTTTATCCAGAGGTTGTATGTCCGGAATACTCTATCTAATGGCAAAAATCCAGAGCCGTTTTCTGAGTTTTTTTTAGATTTTTTTCCCCAGTCAGCCACTGCAAGGTCTGTAGCTATAGCAACAGCTTCAGCTACAGATGCTTGCAGCTGCCTCTTTAGAAGCTGTTGCTAAGCAACAGTTTGTCAGATACGGAGATGAAAACCTCCATATGCTTCAACATTAACTTTGTATGTCCGGCAGTTTTGATAGATCGGTAACAGCTTGGTCCTGTCAGTGCCGGATATCAAAGTTTCCTGTAATACACTCTCTCCCGAGGATGACTTGCTTCCACATTAAAAATGAGTTCTCAGCTGACTGAGTCCAATGCGGGACCTACAGTCTCTGTCACAGGTGGGGTGCTTGGGTTGACGTGCGCTGCCTGCACTTGGCTTCCGCTTGCTCCCGGCGAGAGTCTCGGTGTTCTACGCCTTCCCAGATGCTTCTCCTCCACTTTGTGCGGTCTTGGGCCAGGGATTCCCAGGTGTCGGTGGGGATGTTACACTTTTTCAAGGAGGTTTTGAGGGTGTCCTTTAAGCATTTCCTCTGCCCACCTGGGGCTCTCTTGCCGTGCTGGAGCTCCGAGTAGAGCGCTTGTTTTGGGAGTCTCTTATCGGGCATGCGGACAATGTGACCCGTCCATCGGAGCTGATTGAGCGTGGTCAGAGCTTCGATGTTGGCCTGAGCAAGAACACTGACGTTGGTGCACCTATCCTGCCAATGGATTTGCAGGATCTTGCGGAGGCAGCGTTGGTGCCTCTCCAGTGCTTTGAGGTGCCTGCTGTACATGGTCCATGTCTGAGGCATACAGCAGGGCAGGTATCACTGCTGCCCTGTAGACCATGAGCTTAGTGCCGGGATTCTTTAGCGCAGTCAAGACCATCTACGGCCCAAGCACCCAAGGCCCTTCCCCACTGCAGGCCAAGAACGGAGAGGTACTCATCAAGGACAGGGAAGTAGTCACTGCCCGCTGGAAGGAGCACTTCGAAGATCTCCTTAACCACGACTTTGTCTTCAACACGAGTGTCCTCGACTCCATCCCACAGCATGCTACCCGCCACCATCTCAGCACAACCCCAGCCTGGCATGAGGTTGAAAAGGCCATCCGACAACTGAAGAACAAGGCCTCGGGAGCAGATGGAATCCCCGCCGAGGCACTAAAGCATAGCGGAGAAGCACTGCTGGCGCGAATTCATGAACTCACATTTCTCTTATCTGGGAGGAGGAGAGCATGCCAGGGGATCTCAGACGCCGTAATTGTGACCGTCTTCAAGAAAGGTGACTAGTCCGATTTCTAATATAGCGCCTTTCATAATTTCAGGATGTCCCAAAGCACTTTACAGTCAATGATGTACTTTATTGCAGTGTAGTCACTATTGTAATGTGGGAAACGCAACCAGCAATTTGCACACAACAAGCTCCCACAAACAGCAATGTGATAATGACCAGATAATCTGTGTTGTGATGTTGATTGAGGGATTAAATATTGGCCCCGGGAGAACTCCCCTGCTCTTCAAAATAGTGCCCTGGGATCTTTTATGTCCACCTGAGGGCAGATGGGGGACCTCAGTTTAGCATCTCATCCAACAAAGAATTGAGAATTTTATTTTCCAACTGAGTAATTGGGAGGAACTTGCGTTCAGTCCGTAAGGGTGACCCCGAGCTTCCGGTCGCCTGTCATTGCAATTCACCATTCCATTCCCACTCGGACCTCACCGTCCGCGGCCTCTTGCATTGTTCCACGGAAGCTCACCGTAAACTCTGAACAGCACCTCATCCGATTAGGCACTTTACAGCCTTCCGGACTCGAGTTCAACAACTTCAGATCATAACCTCTGCCCCAATTATATTTTTTATCCACACTTTTGTGACTTTTTTCTCTCTCCCACACGGCAGCTGTCTCTCTCTCTGCCAGCGCATTTCACACTTCATCTAGAGCCATTGTCTGTTTCTTTACCTGTCCTATTACTGTCTCGTCTCACCTTGAATATCTCTTAATGTCTCTTCTTTCATCCCCTCCCCCATTTCCCAGCCCCCAAACTGCCTTTTGTTTCATTTCCTGCCTTTCTCTCAGTCCTGACTAAGGGTTTCGACCTGAAACATTGACTCTTTCTCTCCACGGATGTTGTCTGGCCTGCTTGAGTTTTTCCAACATTTTCTGTTGTTAATTGGGAGGAACTGTTCTGATGTATTTAAATTTACTGTCTGGCCAAACAGGCATTTTATTCAAATATCCCTACACACTGAAATCTTACAATGGAGCCATGTTTCCTTTTTTTAAAAAAAAAAAAAAAGTGCTGTCTCGAATACTTAACTGAATGATTCTGTGATGGAATGCAAGGGCATGTTACAATTAGTTTTTTTTCCAGTGTATTAGCACTGGTGAGACAGAGGCGAGGCATCCTGCCTGATGTAATAAACAGGAAGATTGATGCATGCATCTGGGTGTGAGCTGGTGAGCAATCACTTGCTGCTCAGCAAGTGAATTCTGTTCTTGGAAGGCAGTCGAATCTGATGGAATACTGTGTGCTTCAGAAGCTATTCCTTCCTTTCTGTTCACTTTCTGAACGGTGATTGGCATCTGCTGAAGATGGTGAGTTGTTGGTGTGCATGTGTTTGAGTGTACCGGCATACCTCTGTATCCATGTACCTTGTGTATGATAACATAGAAACATACAGGACATGTAGAGACCAGTTGGTCCATTGAGCCTGTGCTGTAATACCTATTGTAAGAATACAGTTCTAACAAGACTTCTCATCTAGAACATTTTTAAAGACTTGTATTTTAAATGTTTCAAGTTGAAGATCCTTCGTCAAGACTCTTCGACCTGAAACATTGACTCTCCTTTCTCTCTCCGGATGTTGCCTGGCCTGAGTGTTTCCAGCGTTTTCTGTTTCGGATTTCCAGCATCCGCAGTATTTTGCTATTGTAAATGTGCTCACTTAACTGAATGATGTGGTACAAGCTCTAACCGCGCCTTGTATTTTTTTAGGATCGAAGAGTTAAAATACCTCGCCCATTAGGTCAGGGGCCGAGTTCCTTCATTCCCGTCAAAGAGGTATGTGAATTCTTGAATTTGAGTTTAACCTGAGATTTGTGATTTTATTGAAAAGCTGATTGTGGTTGTCAGTGCAATAATGTTTCTTTATTAATTTTGTTCTAATTTATAGTACACGTCGTTGACTTTTTCTGTTTTTAAGAACCAAGCTTATTTTTGTTAACTTCTGCTTTTATAAACCATACTGCTCTCCTAGTTGAGAATTTACTGCAAGTTATTTTGTAGGGCAGTGAGGAAGTTGAATTAACATATGATTTAATTCCGTCTTTATTTCAAAAGGAAGTTTTCAGCTAAGTTCAGAGTTGCTCAAGACTCTTCTCTATTGCATAGAAATTGCATCATGGAAGCAGGTTGTTCGGCCCAACCAGTTTGTATTGATGTTTAACTTTATCAGCATAATTTGAATCCACGTACCTTTCTGTTCCCTCATTTGTCGCAGACACTTGTCAACATTTAAGAACAGATTAGATATGGCCTGTGCTTCAATCATAAACTCTGCTAGTGCATCCCACACCCTCAACCCTGTGTCAGACACCTCTACAAGTTGTACATTTACCTGCCTGAGCCAATCTATGCAGCCCCACATTCAAAGGCAACACCCCCCCCCCCCCCCCCCCCAAAACCGGGTAGAGGTTTCGCTTGGTACCTCCAGCTGAAACTGCCTAGGCTGTCACTTCTAAACCACTTACACCAAGATTTGTTGGGTTGCTGTTTGAGGCTGGCCATTGGTGGACTAGCCGCCTCTGCCTGCCCATAACTGGCCTCAACGTGCTTCCAACGTTGTTGAGCTTTGCTGACTTCGTCATGACACCAGGAATGATCTTGGCCAGACCGGCAGCATTAACTGCATGTGTGCGATTTTTGTACTGTCGCCGAACTTATTTTGCAGAATAAATGAGTAGATTCAGCACTGTGGAAACGGCCACCTAAATTGAAGGTCTTGAGCTACTGAGGTTTTGCCTGGTGGTCCTTGGGCAGGGGAGGGTACTGATTGCATTGGAAATAGAAGGCACACAGTAGTATTTGCACTCTAGCAAATTCACCACCAGATTTCAAGATAAACAGGGGAATCCATCATCAGATTGAAGCGCTGTGGATCAGACCATCCAGAAACTCTTTCCAATCACTTCCCAAAATATGTTCAGTGCTCTTGTTAAAATCCCAAACTTCCTTTTTTATTTAATCATTTGTTAAATGGCTGCACTTGCAGCTTTGGAGAGGGAGGGAGGAATTCAAGAGTGGGGAGATTATTGCAGCCAGCAAAATCATGATTTAATTAGGAGATAAAAGCTGAAAATATTATGCTGCCAGTTTTGCATATCAAACGTGCATCTAAGTGGAAATTTGGGCCCGAGTTACTTGCAGTTCTTTCCTGAGCGGAGCGTTCCTGTGCAGCATCTAAATAACAGACACACCGGGGCTTTCTGTTCCCTTTTTTGTAAATTCTCATCTCTGCAAGTTGTTCAGAAAATTCTATATCCAACATGTGTTGCACAGCCGAGAAACTTCAGTAAACAAGTGATCTAATCGTAGCTCAGCATTGCATCAGCTGAGGAGTTGTTTACATTCAGCCCTTGTTTAATATTTGCATATCATTGGACACCACCTAGGAGTTCAGTCCAGCCTTAGTTTAAGAATATATACTTTTATTTGCTCTATGCACCTGCACACCACCCCCCCCCCCCCCCCCCCCCCCAGAATCCTTGTTCTGTTCCCAGTAGGACACATGAGCTTTCTGAGCTGGAGAAGGAGGAAGTCCATAATCACTTATTTTCCCCAATGGCATCCATGTCCATTTTTATTTAAGTATGGGCTGTGGCAAAAATGTAATAAATTTTGTATTACATTTGAAGTGAATTGTTGGGGATACTGACAGCAAAACTCTCTTTTACATCCTGCATGTGAGATGAACAGCACTTGTATTGAAGCAGTGGCAGATACTAAAAGAGACTTGTGTTTTATATAGCGCTTTACAGCCAATGAAGTACTTTTTGCAGTGTAGTTGCTATTTTAATGTAGGAAACGTGGCAGCCAATTTGCGCACAGCAAGCTCCCACAAGCCGCAATGTGATAATGACCAGGTAATCTGTTTGTGATTGAGATAAAAATATTGGCCAGGACACTGGGGATAACCCTCCTGCTCTTTGTAAAAGATCCTATGGCACTTTTTCGTCCACCTGAGAGCAGACGGGGCCTCGGTTTAACATCTCATGTGAAAGACTGCTCCTCTGACGGTGCAGCGCTCCCTCAGCATTGCACAGGAGTGTCAGCCTAGATTTTTGTGCTCCAGTCCCTAGAGGTGGGACTTGAACCCACAACCTTCTGACTTGGAGTGCTGCCCACTGAACCAGCAAGGTCAAGGCATGGTGATCAGGAGGGTCACCCTTCCTAGCTCAGTACTGAGATCAACTGTAGTGTCCTAACTCATTGCAGACTAGGACTGTGGATAGCTTCTGATCTCTCAATTCTTGATTTGTTTTGCTTATGTCTTCTAACTCCTACAGTTTGGTGTCTGTTCATTTTCATGGGGATATTGTTTACTTATCCTGCTTAGTGAGAATGAAGCAGTTATGGTAGTAGCAGTCATGGTTTTTTTTATTCATTCATGGATGCGTGTAGCTGGCAAGACCAGCATTTATTGCCCTTGAACCGCTGCAGTCCGTGTGGTGAAGGTGCTCCCACTGTGCTGTTAGGGAGGGAGTTCCAGGATTTTGACCCAGCAACGATGAAGGAACGGCCCGATATATTTCCAAGTTAGGATGGTGTGTGACTTGCAGGGGAACTTGGAGGTGGTGGTGTTCCCATGTGCCTGCTGCCCTTGTCCTTCTAGGTGGTTAGAGGTTGTGGGTTTAGGAGGTGCTGCCGAAGAAGCCTTGGCGAGTTGCTGCAGTGCATCTTGTAGATGGTGCATAATCAGTCTATGATTTAATTTCAGTGAGATTTTAAATGTGCAACTGCATACTTTATATAATAGAATGAGTAATAGTTGATTAGTTGGGAATATGCAGCGACCCAAATGTGCAGTTGTCTAAGTTTTACAGCTGGCTTCATGCTTAATTTGGAAATTATCAAGTTGGTTCTATCGCTCGTCTGGCATACTATTCAGCATGACCCATGTTCAGAATTCACCTTTTTTAAGTATTGTACATAATACATTATATAGCAGAATTTGAACAAATGCCCAGGATCTTGCCAGCAACACCCACCACCCGAGTGAATTTTTTTTCATGTAGGTTTCAAATATCCAGTTGCTGATATGGTTGTTGAAATCCCACACACATGCGACTGAACTCTATGCTGCCAAACCAGGGTCATCGGGTTCAGCTTCTCTCCGATGGATAGAGGACGTTTCTGTGTCCGATATTGGAGACCTGACCGCTGCAAAAACCAACATTGTCTCTGCCAAGATCTGTCTGGGATACTATATACAGAATGTGTTTACTGTTGGAAATTTTGGTTTTCAAAACTGAAGGGCTTTTTCTTAAAACACACAATTAACTGGCTTAATTGCCTGTCAGAAAACCAAGACTCAAAATAGAAAGATCATTTGCAGCAGCAACAACTCTGATGCAACCCCATTATTATGGAATGGCCTTTTTAAACTGGATTATTCAAGATTTGGCACTAACGCAGAATGACCAGAAAACTGGACGACTCGTAGTTCTTTACCAGTCTACTCTTTATAATGCGCACTGACACACTTTTCAACTATCTTAAAGCCGAGATGCCAATGTTAGGTGCCTAGTAAGAGGGCTTTTTATAATCAGTGGCAACTGGCAGGTATTAAAATATTTTTTGTTTTACAGATTCTCCAGGAAGGTCTCGAAGATGCCGAAAGACAGCTCTTTATTGAAGCCTTTGTGTCCACTGGTCGTGTGGACAATGTTACCATGGTGATGGGCTTGCACCCACAGTATCTTGAAAGCTTTTGGAAAACTCAGTACTATCTCTTGCAGATGGATGGTCCTCTGCCATATCCCTACAGGCATTACATTGCTCTAATGGTGAGTTGCTCTTTCCTGTCTGTAATGTTTTCCCTTAAAGGAAACTGAACTAAATTGATGGAACAGCACAGCAAAGATCGTGGTCGTGAATGACCGAATCGGGAAGGAACAAAGCACCAGTGCTCAAATTAATTTGAATCTTTGAGTCTTTTGCAAAATGAATTGAGTTCTTTCTTTGAATGTTCCCTTTTTTGGGGGTGTGGCCTCTTTTTAAGGGGCTGTGTGGCCCATTCAAAATGCTGCACCTGCGTGGTTTTTCCTCTTTAAAAGCCAGTGAGCTAGCTGTGCAGCTTAAAAGGAAGATTGCTTGTTTCCCTCCTTCCCTGTGCCAATGGTTAAGCAGCCAACCCGCTCCTAATGAGACTCGTAAACTAGCCATTAAAAATCGTATGTCTTTTTTGATAAAGATTCGTCTGGGTTATCAAAGGCAGTACGGCGAAAGCGAGCAAGTACAGGAAACTGTTATCCGGAGGCTAAATGTCCGGCAAGCTCAAGCCACCGGCAAAAATCAGGAGCCGTTTCGTTAGGTTTTTTCTTTTCGTAGGTTTTTTTTTTCTTTTCGTTGCTTTTTTCTCAACAGTCAAGGTCTGTAGCTAAGCAACAGCTTCAGCTAGAGACACTACAGAGAAGCTTGCCGACTGTTTAGAAGCACAGGGTTTGTCGATTCACCGGAGCTGAAAATCTCCGTATGTTTCAACATCAGTGCTGGTGTGTCCGGCAGTTTTGAGGGACCGGCAACAGCTCGGTCCCGTCTGTACCGGATAGCACTGTTTCCTGTAGTTGCATTGCTGTTGCCGTGCAGTTGAAGTATTGCCGAGCCCACTGCTTTCAAGTTATCTGATTTTTATGTATTTGGGAGTACAGAGGACATTTCAATATTTTGGGATTGGTTTTAATGAGGTGATGAGCTTGAAGTGTTTTTGTTCTGAGGCTAGAGTTCAGGAAACATTTATCAATTGTTTGCAAAACTTTGGCAGTGTTTTCCCAGTCTCTTGTATAATTGATCAGAGTGAAATCTGAGTGCCTGATTGATTTACATCATCTTGTTTCAGGCTGCAGCTCGACATCAGTGTTCATACCTCGTCCGCCTCCATATTAATGAATTTCTCCAAGTTGGTGGAAATCCTGAGTGGTTAAGCGGCTTAAACTTTGTACCTCAGAAAATGAAGAATCTCAATGAAATCAACAAAATCTTAGCCCATAGACCATGGCTCATCACAAAAGAACATATCGAGGTAATTTGTTGGGAGTATCAATCAGTGATCAGCTTAAAATGGAACTTTTTTACTGAATATTTGATATAGTCCAATTTAAATTGCCAGTTTAGTAATTAGCATGTGGAGTATCCACTTTTAGATTCAGCATTTGCTGGAGCCGCTTGCTGTATTTGAAATTTGAGGCACGATCATTATTCTCATCTTACAAGTACATGCTCGTCAAGCTGCCTTGCGTTGGTCTATTATTTACCAAATGGTAATGCAGTCAAATTTCTTGTCAGCATTAAGTATGCATTCCTTTATTTTATGCTTCATCACATTAAAAAAAACATGCAGCGCACTCCATAGATTCTCCCTGTACATTAAAAAAAAGTGCTATTATTGCAACTTGAGCATCTGTACTTGATGATTTTTTTTTTCCTGAGCCCCTTTTTTTGGCTTATCTGATTTACTTTTTTGTTTGTTGTAGAATCTGCTGAAGACTGGTGAACATTGCTGGTCACTAGCCGAGCTCATTCACGCCGTCGTCCTCCTCACACATTACCATTCCCTGGCCTCCTTCGTTTTAGGCTGCAGTATTCGGCCCGAACTTGATCAGGATGGTGGCTTCACATTCAGACCCCCCTCTCCACGCAGTGGTGACTCGGACAGTGCGAGTGGCTCCGAGGAGGTTCTTGATGGCAGTGCAGTAAGTAAACTTTTTCTTAAATGTGCAAGTTAGAAATATTTCTGTAGTGAGCATTGTATAGACAAGGTTCTTCATTTTAGGGGGTGGGGGCGTGTAAAATAAAATAACAGACACTTGCCAGCCTGGGTGATTTGTCAATGCTCAGGTTTTTCTGAATTTGCAATTTGTCCCATGAGCTTTGCTCTGCATACAGACATAACCTCAGGTCTGTTCTGCAACAAAAGTTTTTTATCTTAAATAGTCTACAAATTTTTTGCTTAATTTTTTTAAATATTTATGCAAAAAATTGTATGGTACATTTCCTCCTCTACTGAATTCTCCCTCCCACCCAAACCTGGGTTTAAATTTTATAATGAAATATTCTGGGGGTTAAGGAAAGAGGGGGGGGGGGGGGGGGGAAAGGAGAGAGAGAGAGAGAAAGAAATGTTGCTTGAAATGAAGAACTCTCTAGAGAGTTGTGTTCTCTCCCCTATACCCAGGAAATTGTAAGCCACTTCAGTGCTTGGTTTCTGGCTCTTGCTTTATGATGGTGAGAATCAAATTTAAGAACACTTGCTGTTGGTCTGCAAATTTATTTGAGATTAAGTGGTGCTGATGGGGTAGATTGAAACTATTTCTGCTGGTTGGGGAATCTAGGACTAGGGGATGTAGCCTAAAACTTAGAGCCAGGCCTTTCAGAATTGAAGTTAGGAAACACTTGAGGGTGCGGAGGAGATTTACCAGAATGGTTCCGGGGATGGGGGATCTTGGCAACAAGGACAGGTTGGAGAAGCTGGATTTGTTTCATTAGAGCAAAGGAGGTTGAGGGATGATTTGATACAAGTGTACAAGATTGACTGGTTTGGATAGGCTAGATGGGGAAAGGCTGTTCCCACTAGTTGATAGTACAAGGACTAGGACACAGATTTAAGGTTTTGGGCAAGAAATATTTTAAGAATACCTGCCAGTTGCCACTTTCGCTGATTATAAAAAGCCCTCTTACTAGGCTCCTAACATTGGCATCTCTGCTTTAAAATAGTTGAAAAAAAATTCAGTGCGCATTATAAAGAATAGACTAGTAAAGAACTACGAGTCGTCCAGTTTTCTTGTCATTCTGCGTTTAGTGCCAAATCTTGAATAATCCAATTTAAAAAGGCCATTTCATAATAATGGTCGCATCGGAGTTGTTGCTGCTGCAAATGATCTTTCTATTTTGAGTCTTGGTTTTCTGACGGGCAATTAAACCAGTTAATTGAGTTTTAAGAAAAAGCCCTTCAGTTTTAAAAACCAAAATTTCCAACAGTAAACACATTCTGTATATAGTATCCCAGACAGATCTTGGCAGAGACAATGTTGGTTTTTGCAGCGGTCAGGTCTCCAATATCGGACACAAACGCCCTCTATCCATCGGAGAGAAGCTGAACCCGATGACCCTGGTTTGGCAGCGTAGAGTTCAGTCGCATGTCTGTGGGATTTCAACAACCATATCAGCAACTGGATATTTGAAACCTACATTAAAATAATTCACTCGGGTGGTGGGTGTTGCTAGCAAGATCCTGGGCATTTGTTCAAATTCTTGCTACGAAGGCCAACATACCATTTGCCGCCTTAACTGCCTGCATGCTTGCCTTCAGCGACTGGTGCACAAGAACACCCAGGTCTCTCTGCACTTCCCCTTCTCCCAATCTATTGCCATTCAAATAACCTGCCTTCCTGTTTTTGCCACCAAAGTGGATAACCTCACGTTTATATTGCATCTGCCATGTTTCTGCCCAATCACCCAACCTGTCCAAATCGTACTGGAGTTTCACGACATCCTCCTCACAGCTTACCCTCCCGCCCAGCTTTGTGTCGTCTGCAAATTTGGAGATATTACATCCAATTCCCTCGTCCAGATCATTAATATATATTGTGAACAGCTGGGGTCCTAGGACCGATCCTTGCGGTACCCCACTAGTCACTGCCTGCCACTCGGAAAACGACCCGTTTATTCCAACTCTTTGCTTTCTGTCTGCCAACCAGTTCTGTATCCAAATCAATACCTTGCCCCCAATCCCATGTGCCTTAATTTTGCACGCTAATCTCTTATGCGGGACCTTATCGAAAGCCTTCTGAAAGTCCAAATACACCACATCCACTGGTTCTCCCTTATCTATTTTACCAGTTACATCCTCAAATTCCAGTAGATTAGTCAAGCATGATTTACCTTTTGTAAATCCATGTTGACTTTGTCCGATCTTGTCACTGCTTTCCAAGTGCTCTGCTATTACATCTTTTATAATGGACTCTAGCATTTTCCCCACTACCGATGTCAGGCTTACCGGTCTATAATTCCCTGCTTTTTCTCTACCACCCTTTTTTGAATAGTGGGGTAACATTAGCTACCCTCCAATCCATGGGTACTGTTCCAGAGTCTATCGAGTTCTGGAAGATGACCAGCAATGCACCTACTATTTCTAGGGCCACTTCCTTAAGTACCCTGGGATGTAGATTATCAGGCCCTGGGGATTTATCGGCCTTCAGTCCCATCAATTTTCCTAACACCATTTCCCTACAAATACTGATTTCTTTCAATTCCTCCCTTTCATCAGACCCTATGTTCCCCGATATCTCTGGGAGGTTATTTGTGTCCTCCTTTGTGAAGACCAAACCAAAATATGTATTTAGTTGGTCTGCCATTTCTTTGTTCCCCATTATAAATTCCCCTGATTCTGACTGCAAGGGACCTACGCTTGACTTCACCAATCTTTTTCTCTTCACATATCTAAAAGCTTTTACAGTCAGTTTTTATGTTCCCTGCAAGCTTACTCTCATATTCTATTTTCCCTTAATTAATCCCTTTGTCCTCCTTTGAATCCTAAACTGCTCCCAATCCTCAGGATTATTGCTTTTTCTGGCCAATTTATATGTCCTCTCCTTGAATCTTACGCTATCCCTAATTTCCCTTCTTAGCCACGTAGTCACTTTTTAAAATTTTTTATGCCTAACTGGGATGAACAAATTCTGTAGCTCATCCATTCGGTCTTTGAATGTTTGCCATTGCCTATCCACCGTCAACCCTTTGAGTGCCATTCCCCAATCAATCCTACCCAACTTGCTCCTCAGACCGTCGTAGTTTCCTTTATTTAAATTGAGGACCCTAGTCTCTGAGTCAACGACTTCATTCTCCATCTTAATGAAGAATTCGATCATATTATGATCACTCCTGTGGAAGGATGTTCTTGCCATGGAAGGAGTTCAGCGAAGATTCACAAGGCGGATGGCAGGAGTGACGTATGAGGAGAGATTGGGTCGATTGGGCTTGTACTCGCTGGAGTTTAGAAGAATGAGCGGGGCTCTCATTGAAACTTATAAAATTCTGACAGGACTAGACAGACTAGATGCAGGAAGGATGTTCCTGATGGTCGGGGTGTCCAGAACCAGGGGTCACAGTCTAAAGATAAGGGATAAGCTATTTAGGACTGATGAGGAATTTCTTCACCCAGAGAGTGGTGAACCTGTGGAATTCTCTACCACAGAAAGCAGTAGAGGCCAATTCATTAAATATATTCAAGGAGTTGGATATATTTCTTAAGGCTAAAGGGATCAAGGGGTATGGGGAGAAGGCAGGGACAGGGTACTGAATTTGGATGATCGGCAATGATCTCATTGAATGGCGGAGCAGGCTCGAGGGGCCGAATGGCCTGCTCCTATCTTTTTGTTTCTAGGTTTGATGTCCTATTTTGAGTGGCTGCTTTCTCTTTAAATCACAGCACTTAACACAAAGCAGGTTGTACACTTATTTATGTGGAAAGAACTTGTTCTATGGTATTTAATAAAATAGTACTAATGGATCTCCCATAGTGGTGTTGATGGACCATCTAGAGCCCATTTGCAGTTCACCAGACTGGTTCCTGGGATGGGGGGGGGGGGGGGGGGGATTGTCTGAGGAGGTTGAGTAGACTCGGCCTATATTCTCTGGAGTTTAGAAGAGAGGTGATCTCATTGAAACATACAAAATTCTTACAGTGCTTGGCAGGGTAGATGCAGGGAGGATGTTTTCCCTGGCTGGGGAATCTAGAACTAGGGGGTCACAGTCTCTGAATAAGGAGTCTGCCATTTAGGGCTCAATTTCTTCACTCAAAGGGGTTGTGATTCTGGAATAAAAACAGAAAATGCTGGATGTACTCGGTCAGGCAGCATCTGTGGAGAGAAACCGTTAACGTTTTAGGTTGCTGACCTTTCGTCAGAACCTTTGGAATTCTCTACCCCAGAGAGCTGTGGATGCTGAGTTGAGTATATTCAAGGCAGGGATATAGGGTTTTTTGGACTCTAGGGGAATCGGGGGATCAGGCAGGAAAAGAGTTTGGTAGAACGTCAGCCGTGAACTTATTGAATGGCGGAGCAGGCGCGAAGGGCTGAGTGGTCTGCTCCTAATTCTTGTGCAGTGTTTAATCTGGTCTGTCCCATTAGGCCTTTTCAAGTATTACTTGCAAGGATGTGGCCTCAATTGGTCCTGTAGTCAATTTGAAGCTAATTACTGAAGTGAAGACTGACTGCTTGGCTTCTCGGCCGGCTCCCATTTGGAAAAATACCAGGGATAACTGGAATACTGTTGGTCAGTTCTGATTTGGTATTGGACTATGACCATCACCCTCAACATGTATAGGAGATAGATAATTACAAGTGAACTTTTCAATTGTACAATCGTCCTAGATGGATTAAATCATATCGTGGAAAGATTGTCTCTTTTTCTGAAGCTAACAGCATCTTAGTCTGGTTACTCTGATGTGGAAAGCATTTTGGTATAAATATGGCATCACTTGGGGCACACTCCAAAGATGGATGTTAATTAAAATAAAGTTGATCCACCACCGGAGATTCCTGCTGTAGCCCAGTTCAAACCTTGTGTAGCTTTTGGTTCACTGACCTCTTTGGCTGTCATGTATGGGCTGGTTGAAGGAATCGTACTTCTGTGTGCGGATTGTTTCTGAATTGGCACGTTTCCAAGCTTCAGTTACTGTGGGGCAGGAAGACCAAGGAGAGGAAGTAGCTGTGGTTGCATCAAGGTTCGGACCAGGGAAGAAAAGGCAGTGCAAGGATGTTTTTTAATGTTAAAGGCACTATATAAATGCAATTCACTGGCCTGTAATTTCTGATATGAGGCCTCCGCACGCAGGAAGCCTCCTAATCAGGGAAAAATCTACGCACTTACCGGAGTGCTCCTGAGATCCAGACACTGCCTCTCCACAGTCAATGTGCAGGGCCCACGGTTCACAAGTGCCCCTGGGGTGAGCCAATGAAAGAAGGGAATCCCCTGTCGTACTTCTGACAGACAGACCTGGCAAAGGTATGAATGGGGATCACTGAAAAAAGACACGCATAAACAAATTACATTTTTTTACGGGGCTAAAAATAAACTTGCCTTTTTAAAACTTTTATGCTGGTAAAAGCAGGCCTTGTGCTTTCACCAGATTTTTAAATGTTTTCAGCCGGCAGAGGTTGTGCAGATAGCGGAACTCTCTGCCCGCAGAGGCCCCCCTTCCGGGCAGGCGGAGGATCTGTCAAGAGGATTCCCAACAGATCGGAAATGCCGGTTGAAACTGTCACTTCTGATGTCCACCCGTAGGCATTGGAAAATACAGGCCATTGCGTTTTCACCTCTGTCGGCTTTGAGAGCTGGCCTTGTTATAAACGAGCAGTTTTTTGGATTCCTCAGGTGCAAGGCTGTCATTTGAAAGAATCATAGCTAATTTGCAAGTGAACCTACCTGAGCTTGCGTATTTGTCTTCAGTGTTCCCTCTAAGCTGTGCTGCTGTTGTCGTTGTCTGCTGGACCTGTGCAGTCTAGGCACTGCTTTTCCAAAGTGAAATTTTGTGCATTTGCAAAACTTTGAATGGGCTTTGCGTGCGCCCCCCCCCCCCCCCCAAAATAAATTAGGGGGAACATTGTCTGTCATTTATCGAAAAACAATTCTTCTGTCTTTCAGAGCAGAGATGACTTGCACGAGTTGGAGGTTCTATTGGAGAAAATGAAACTGCTCCAGGAAGGCAGACGGGAAGAGGAAGCAAGCCAAGAGGAGATGGCAACACGTTTCGAAAAGGAGAAGAGGGAAAGTTTGCTTGTAGCACCTGCAGGTAAAACATCCCGGTGGCTTCAGGTGATGCAAAGAAATTGAGTTGTTTTTACTGAACACGCTTATCCTTTCTCAGTAGATGATAGTGAGTCACTGTCGCCCACCAATTTATCCTGCTTTGTTGAAGATGCGGATTTTGGGTACAAAGATTTCAGTCGGCGTGGGGAGCAGACACCACCAACGTTCCGGGCCCAGGTAATTTCACGTTCAATCTGAAATAATGGACTCTGATCCCATTCTGAACAGCGACGATCAAAGGTCGTAAATGGGTGGAGGGGTGTGTCTGCTGAAAGCTTCCCCGACCTTGCAATTGCAAATTGTTTATTGAGGTTAATTAGTTCAGAAGATAAACTCTGTTGAAATTTGGATCAAACCAAAGTGGGTTATAGCTTCTTCACTTGCTTAATTGGTAAAGACAATGGCCCACAAATTCGGGTCGGGGGCTTCCCGCGGGTGCAAGCCTCCGACCTGCACTTGCCTAGCGTGCCGGCCATTGAGCTGTGGGCCCGCGTGGGATTCCGATCCTGGGCCTCCAACTGTCGGCGCGCAGTGCTTGCTTATCCCAGGGGCGCCATTAGTTCGATGCGTCCCCTGCAATCACGTGGGCCATGGAGAACCAATGGTAGCAGGGAATGCTTCATTCATAAGTTTGACAAAGAGCTGGCAAACCTATATAAATACTATAAGCTCCAAAAAATCACAAACTTCAATTTTTTTTTAAATCACATTTTTAAAATAACTAAATTACATGAAATAACTATTAAACAATTTAAATTTTTGAAAATTAATTACATTTTTTAACAGGACTAAAAATAAACTTACCTTTTAAAGTATTTAAAAAATAATAAACCTGTGGGGGGGAAAAATGTTTTAATTTTAATTAATTCACCACTTGTTAAAAGCAGGTCTTGCGCCTGCTTTTTAAAAGTGTAACTGCTGGAGACTTTTTTTTGCAGTTTCTCCGGGAGGGTAAGTTCAATGCGCATGCGCTGCCTCTCCGGCGCACGCGTTCCACCTCTGTACCCCTTTCAGGGAACGGAAGTGCCGGTACACTCTCGTTGGGACCCAAATTTCTGGGCCAATGTCACTAAGCAGTGTAGACCCAAAGATACCAGATATATGATTTGTACTCTAGTCAGATGATCTTGGTTTGGCAGCAATTAGACAACACTAGGATTGACTAGCTCTTCTGGACTAGGGGAAAATAAATCTCCCAGCATTTCAACCCTGGTGTGTCCACTGTGGCTCAGTGGGCAGCACTCTCGCCTCTGTCAGAAGGTTGTGGGTTCAAATTCCACTTGAGACTTGAGCACAAAAAGCTAGGCTGACACTCCACTGCCGAGGGAGTGCTGCACTGTGAGGTGCCATCTTTCGGATGAGGTGTTGAACTGAGGCCCCGTCTGCACTCTCGGGTGGACATGACTGACCCCATGGCACTATTTCGAAGAACCAGAGTTGTCCCTGGTGTCCTGGACAATATTTATCCCTCAATCAACATCACTAAGAAACAGGTTATTATCACATTGCTGTTTGTGGGAGCTTGCTGTGTGCAGTTTGGCTGCTGCATTTCCTACATTACAACAGTGACCACACTTCAAAAATGACTTAATTGGCTGTAAAGTACTTTGGGACATCCTGAGGTGACGAAAGGTGCCGTAGAAATTCAAATCCTTTTTCTTTTCACATGAAGAATAGCCACTTGGGTGAAATAGTGGCATGGTGTTCTGAAAGGGTTAACTCCCCCAAAAAAAAAAAAAAGCAAGCAGAAATTGGAAGGGTGGGGTTTTGTTACATTACTGTCCATAGTCTAGCCAGTAGGACACACACAATTATGGGCATTAACTTGTTTTGTCATGTTTGATTTGCATTCAAACTTTGTGCCTGTGCTCTAGGATTACTCGTGGGAGGATCATGGCTACTCCCTGATAAACCGACTCTACCCTGAGGTTGGCCAGCTCTTGGATGAGAAATTTCAAGTTGTGTACAATCTAACGTACAACACCATGGCCATGCACTGCGATGTTGATACCTCCATGTTGAGAAGGGCCATTTGGAATTACATTCACTGTGTGTTTGGCATAAAGTACGTTGCATTACAATTTCAGCTGGTTTTCCCCAAGTTTGAAACAAAATATTCTAGCATCAGTTTTAATGTTTGATTTTTTTTTTTGAATCAGATATGATGACTATGACTATGGAGAGGTCAATCAGCTTCTAGAGCGTAGCTTAAAAGTCTATATGAAAACTGTTGCCTGCTATCCAGAGAAAACGACCAAGAGAATGTATGCAAACTTCTGGAGATATTTTAGGCATTCGGAAAAGGTACCTCCCACTTAGGAAATATTGTCATCCATGTTTGAGATTCGATACGCACGGGTTTTGTGTTCAGGTGCTATATGAAGTCACTTCAAGCTGCCCAGTGAAACACTCTTGTTAAAGACGCCAACAATGTACTGCATTGTGAAAGCTAGCTTCTCGTGCGCAGCAGTTAAAGGTTAATTCTAACATCCTAATGACTGCCGGATTGCCCTCTAATCTAATGCAAAACCGCCTGATGCTTTACAATATTTAATAAAGTTGTCGTCGTGCTTATCACCACCTTGAATCTATCATAGTGCCATTGTGTTTGTCAGCTGAGGGCTAATAAATATTGTCGTCCTGGCCCTACAACTGTTACTCCAGCAGCTGGACTCCAAGATGTATCCAGGAGAGCCCGAGGTTGATGCTCTTGATTTTCCATTCCTACTATTTCATTTTAATCTTGCGCGCGCGTGCTCTCCCCTCCATTTTATTCTGTACAAATATTACAGTTGAAACCTCTGTCCTAAACATTTCTTTTCCTACTTTTTTTTTAGGTGCATATAAACCTGCTCCTTCTGGAAGCCCGAATGCAAGCTGCACTACTCTATGCATTGAGGGCCATTACGCGATACATGACATGATTGTCAAACTGTTATGAGGACTGAGCGGCTCCATTGGATTGCATATTCTACTGACTCGCTTCACTGAAGTGAGCAGCCATGTGTGATTTGGCAGATTCCTAATATTTGAAATTCATATTTTATAGAATAAAATTTCCTAATGCATTTTTGGGGGACAACTTCAGTATTCCTTTTGCTGTGTTCAGTACATGGTGAATTATCTAAGGTTTGAGCTCAAACCTGATGCATCTAAACTCTAGGGTGGCACTCCTAGAGAAGTGAATGTATTGTATAGAATTTAAACTGTGAAACCTGCCTGTCAAAGCACAGGCTACTTTTGTGTATCAATACTTCTCGCTGGTCTTGTATTTATTCATGTTGTCAAGATTTTTTGCATTGTATCCTTTGGCGCATACATGAGCCTTGTAGCACATTACCAAAGCTGACTTTTTAAACTAAAGTGTAATAGTGTCTTATTCGGCAGAGACATCAAAAATGGGCAGTTTCTTTTTGGAAAGAGGATAATCGCATTCCAAGTTTGAAAATCTTGTAAATTTAAAATCGGCCCAGTTTTAAATCTTTTCCTGAAACACTTCCAAAAGATAGGCTGCTGCTTTTGCTAGCTGATTGATACAATGCCATTGTAGCCCAAGACACAAGTTACATGTGAACAACTTTGCAATATTTGACAAGTTATGGAATACCAAAGTTATTGGAGCAACCATCTGGATTGACAGCTTGGCATTGCCTAATTATTATACTGTGAAAGTGACACATTAATTTTTCATTAAAGCAGAGATGGGAGTGGGTAATGTGATGCAGTTAAACTTGTCACTGCTTTCAATATTGCCTGCCTTCAGGTAAAGTTTTATGGTGTACCTGAGTATATTAAAACACAATCTCCTGCATTTATATTTGGCGCACTGGATTTTCCTTCAATGAATGAACATTTTTTTTGCTCCAATAGGTTAGAACATGTTGAGAAATACAGATCCTTGTAAAGATATGTTGATGCCTTGATTTGCACATGCCATCCTTCTGAAACACTTGTTTCTAGTTTTTGCACATAGTAACCATGTACTGAGTGCCTGGATGGGTATTGTTACTGCACTGACCAGTATTTCTGCTGTTAACATATTTTCTTTTGTACATTTAGTTTAAACAAGATTTTTTTTTTTTGTGGGTAGAATTTATTTCTTGCAAGCCAACACCAACATAAGGGTTTTTTCCCTTTTTAAAGATTTTGTACCATATTTGGGGGAAATCTTGTTGCTCGGGTGCAATACCGAATAAAGTTTTTTGCCCCATAGTATACTGCATCCTTGCTCGGTGCAGGTAGATCTAGGACTGTTCTAAAATTTGTCTCGTATCTGCTCAAGATGGATTCCTTGGATCTTTGTTCTCAATGAGTCCACTTGGTGAGCAGCCTGTAGAGTTTATGCTGTCTTTTTTTTTGTAAAGTGAAATGCCCCAGAAATTGGGAACCGCATTGCTTCAACGATTACAGTACAAACCAGGTGGAAGATCGCTTGGCATACAGTGTAATGGTAAATGGCAATGCAGACCTCTTAACCCCACCTCATGTTAACATCGGACTAGTGTGGGATCACCTGGTTTACATGGAAATATTCTGCATTGTTGAGACTTGGGTTGAATTTATACTATGGGATGTTATTTAAATGATGGCCAACAAATTAGATGGTTTGAAAGGTTTGGGCTGTGTTTAAAATCTATTTTTGGTGGGTATTTATACACCAGTAATTTAACACTAAGGTTATTAGCTGGCTCAGTAACCCTTTAGACGTGAATTTGTTCAAAAGTTTCCTATTGCACACTGGTTAATTTCAGCATCTCCTTGGGCAGACTTGTGGAGAGGGAAAGGCGGCACTGAGATTGCCAGTTCAGTATTTTGAGTGCACCAGTTTGCCTCAGAATTCAGAGAGCGAAGCCAGCAAACTGCTCTCCACCTCTTAGCTGAAGGGTTGTGTGAAAAGCTGGGTCAAAGGAGAAAGAAGTGAAGACTTGCTGATGTGTAGTATGTTTGGTGTAAAATGTATCTTCAGTGCAATTTCTATGAACCTTACAATCTCAGTTAAAATGAACAAATTCCTCTTCTCTCCCCCCCCCCCCCCCCCCCCCCCCCCGAAAAGTTTGCTTTTAAGAAATAACTGCTAACTTTTAAGTGGCAGTCTGACTTCAAGCAGCAAGTTTGAATCCTTGAGCTTTGCTTTTTAAAGCGAAGCTTTTTTCCCCTCCTCTGAAGGTGCACCTTTTTTCTGGGGGTAGAGGCGATCGAGAGGTTTGTGATGGACCTTGCATCTGTTGGTTAGGTTCCCAACTTAAGCTGTACGAGGAGGACATGCCCATTCAAGTTTGTTACTCGGTTGTGTGAAGTTGCAAATTGCTGCCTTTTTATCTTCACCCTTAAAGTCAAATGTACAAATCGCCTCCTATTTGTGACACCCCATTTAATGTGTCTTTTGTAAAGATGATGTCTGAGAATGCACTGGGCTTTAATGCACTCCTTTTTATTGATGAGATATTAAAGCTGCTTTAAGTAAGATGTGGGTAAAATCACTCTATGGAAGTGTCTGCATTGAGACCGACTCGACACTGATGCACTGAACTGTTTAACTTCACTAGATTGTAAAGTAAATCACTTGATGCAGTTGCTGATTTCCTCTACCTGGTTCTCCCTCGAACTGTGCAATGTATTTAATTCTTTCCCCTTTTTCCCCCCCCCCCCCCCCCCATCTTCCAGTCTCCTGCTGGTTTTGAACTTGAGTTGTACGCCACTTAAATTTGTGAGCAATAAATCGCCTTTTTTTAAATTTAAAAAAAAAAAAAAAAAATAGCTGAGAACCTGAGCATTTGCAATATGTTAAACTTGTACAACAGATTGACCCAATTTTTGGAAACATTTCCACAAGATTCCCAATGAGCATGTTAAATTTGGGGACGTGATTTAAGTTTAGCCTGGTATTGTACATCAATGACTAGTGTGGGGTATGTTTATTCTGCTAACATCCTCTGCTTTTTCCCCCCATGCCATACGTTTCCCCGTTCCTGGATGTTCTAGGTAAATGAGACTTCAGAAACTTGCATTGAACTTTTACTGAACTGTTTATTGACTTAATTTCATCTGTTTTTGTGGGAGCTTTAGAAGTTGTAAACTACTGTTGACTTTGTTGATTTCTTTAAAAACAAAAATAAAGATACTTTTTTCAGAAACTGGTACTTTCCTTTGTGTAGTTGTGGCTGATTTTGTGCTCTACTGATTATAGAAAGAACTTTGTGTACTTTCTTGAGGTGGCAGAATGCTTCATAGCCAACTCTTGAAGTGGTGTGACTGCTGTGTAGGCAGACATGGGAGCCAAGTTCCACAGACAGCAATGAGCTGCAGGAAGGCCAATGGTATGTTGGCCTTTATTACAAAGATTGAAGTACAAGAGTAAAGAAGTCTGATCTCGCCAGGCATTTATAATGAAAGATGGCGTTTGGATTAAGCATTTTGTTTCTATAAACCTGCTGGATGATTGTAATTATGTGCAAATGGACTTTGCACACGCTTATTAAAGTGTAATTGGCTGACCTTGTACTTCTGTTTCCTGGCCATTATTGCTCGGGTTCCTGGCCAAGACTAGGATGGGTAGGTACATTTGACATGGGCAGTGTAAAAGTTAAAGGGATTCTGCTGTAATATTTTACTGTCTTTCCATACAGAAAAGTACAAGGTTACTGTATGAATTGAGTTTAATTACCAGAGTACATGCCACTGCATACAATTTATTTTCCTGACTGTCAATCGAGCTTTAAAACGTTTATTTGTTTAAACCAGAGCCAGACGTTAACCTTGCTGACCTCTTCATTCAAACATTCACAATTGGGAATCCGTCTGCTATCTATCTGCCACTTGCTGATTTTTTTTTCCCCTAGAAGGTGAACAGATGGTGTTCTTGTCATATCCTCAATGAGTCAGTGCGTCTCCATCAAAGTCCGCTGCAGTTTAGCTGTTTTAATATGTCAAGTTAGAAAGTCTACAGCACAAACGGGCTGTGTTTAGACTCCACACGAGCCTTTCTCTTCCCCGCCCCCATCTATCTTCTAGCCCTATAAGCATACATCTGTTCCTTTCCCCCTCGTGCTTATCTAGCTTCCCTTTAAATTTATCTGTTCTAGTGGCTTCAAACCACTCCATGGTAGCGAGTTCCACATTCTCTCCACTCCTTTGGGTAAATAACTAACTTTCTCTTGAATTCCCTGTTGGATTTATTAGTAACTATTTTATATTTATGGCCTCTAGTTTTGGGGTGTCCCTACCAGCCTCCAAACAAAACAAGTGGAAACATATCTCTACAGCTACACAAACCCTTTCATTATCTTAAAGACCTCTATCAAGTCACCTTGGCTTTCGCTTAGAGAAAAGGGCCCCAGCCTGTTCAGTCTTTCCTGACTGTTATAACCTTGCAGCTCTGCTATCATCCTTGTGATTTTTTTTTTTGTGCCTTCTCCAGTGTCTCCATATCCTTTTTATAATATGGTGACCAGAACAGTGCACAGTACTCCCAGTGTGGTCTAACCAAGGTTCTATACAAGTTTAACAACGCTTCTGCTTTTCAATTCTATCCCTCTCGGAAGGAACCCCAGTACTTGGTTTGCATTTTTTTTTATGGTGCTACTTTGTGATTTGTGACACTGCACCCACTAGATACCGGTGTTCCTCTACCCCATTTTGACCCTATTCAAGCAGTATGCCTCCTTCTGACCAAAATGCATCACCTCAATTACCTATATTGAAATCAATTACATGCTCATTCTGCAAGTAATGTTTTCAATGTTCTTTATTACCCATTTGCATCCAACATTTTCCATGACTTGTGCATTGCTCACTTTCCATTTGAATATAAATATTTTTTCTGCACTGTCTATTTATCAGTGGAAAAAATACCATGTCTAACTTTCTCCCAACCCATGCCTAGGCTCTGTGCCTAGGTCTCCCTCAATTTAATTAAAAAAAAAAAAAAAAATCTATATCCACTTGGCTTTAGTGTAGGAGACACGGGAGTAAAGAATAATTCTAAAAGGACTAAGTTTAAATTTTTTTTTTTTTTTTTAAAAAGCCTGAAGGCTTCGTGTCTTAAAGCGAGGAGCATTCGTAATAAGGTGGATGAATTAGCTGCGCAAAGCGACGTAAACAGATATGATATAATTGGGATTACGGAGACATGGCTCCAGGGTGACGAAGGCTGGGAATTCAATATTCAGGAAGGACAGGCAAAAAGAAAAAGGAGGTGGGGTAGCATTGCTGGTTAAAGAGGAGATTAGCACAATAGTAAGGAAGAAGAATAATCGCTCTGATTATGTGGAATCTGTATGGGTAGAGCAGAGAAATACCATAGGGCAGAAAACATTGGGGGTCTGTATACAACTCCCACTAAACAGTAATGCTGAGGTTGGGGATGGCATTAAATGGGAAATTAGACACATGCAATAAGGGCACAGCAGTTATCATGGGTGACTTTAATCTACATAGAGATTGGGCTAACCAAATTAGTAACAATACTGTGGCGGATGAGTTCCTAGAGTATATGGGATGGTTTCTAGGACCAATATGTTGAGGAACCAAGTAGAGATCAGGCCATCTTAGACTGGGTATTATGTAATGAGAGGGGATTAATTAGCAATCTTGTGAGGCCCCTTAGGGAGGAGCAATCATAATATGATAGAATTCTTCATTAAGATGGAGAGTGAAGTAGTTGACTCCGACTAGGGTCCTGAATTTAAATAAAGGAAACTACGATGGTATGAGGCGCGAGTTGGCTAGGATGGATTGGAGAATGTTACTTAAAGGGTTGAGGGATAGGCAATGGCAAATGTTTAAAGATTGCATGGATGAACTACAGAATTTATTCATCCCTGTTTGGTATAAAAATAAAACAAAAAGGTGACTCAACTGTGGCTAACGAGGGAAATTAGGGATAGCATAAGATCCAAGGAGAGGACATATAAATTGGCCAGAAAAAGCAGCAAACCTGAGGATTGGGAGCAGTTTAGGATTCAGCAAAGGAGGACAAAGAGGTTAAGAAGGGGAAAATCAAATCTGAGAGTAAGCTTGCAGGGGACATAAAAACTGACTCAAAGCTTCTATAGATATGTGAAGAGAAAAAGACTGAAGTCAAGCGTAGGTCCCTTGCAGTCCGAATCGGGAATTTATAATGGGGAACAAAGAAATGGCAGACGAATTAAATACATACTTTGGTTCTGTCTTCACAGCTATTCACAATTATATATTAATGATCTAGACGAGGGAACTAGATGTAATATCTCCAAGTTTGCAGACGACACAAAGCTGGGTGGGCGTGTGTGCTGTGAGGAGGATGCCGAGAAACTCTAGTATGATTTGGACAGGTTGGGTGATTGGGCAGATGCAGTATAATGTGGATAAATGCGAGGTTATCCACTTTGGTGGCAAAGACAGGAAGGCAGATTATTATCTGAGTGGCAATAGATTGGGAAAAGGGGAAGTGCAACGAGACCTGGATGTCCTTGTGCACCAGCCGCTGAAGGTAAGCATGCAGGTGCAGCAGGCGGTTAAGAAGGCAAATGATACGTTGGCCTTTGTAGTGAGAGGATTCGAGTACAGGAACAAGGATGTCTTGCTGCAGTTGTACAGGGCCTTGGTGAGACCACACCTTGAGTATTGTGTGCAGTTTTGGTCACCTTATCTGAGGAAGGATGTTCTTGCCATGGAGGGAGTGCAGCGAAGATTCACCAGACTGATACCTGGGATGGCAGGAATGATGTATGAAGAGAGTTTGGGTCAATTAGGCTTATATTCGCTAGAGTTTAGAAGAATGAGCGGGGATCTCATTGAAACTTATAACAGGACTAGATCCTGGAAGGATGTTCCCGATGGCGGGAGAGTCCAGAACCAGGGGTCACAGTCTAAGGATAAGGGGTAAGCCATTTAGTACTGAGACGAGGAGGAATTTCTTCACCGAGAGAGTGGTGAACCTGTGGAATTCTTTACCACAGAAGGCAGTTGAGGCCAATTCATTTAATATATTCAAGAAGGAGTTAGATATATTCCTTAAGGCTAAAGGGATCAAGGGATATGGGGAGAAAGCAGGGACCGGGTACTGAACTTGGATGATCAGCCATGATCTCATTGAATGGTGGAGCAGGCTCAAGGGGCTGAATGGCCAACTCCCGCTCCTATCTTCTATGTCATGTAAAAGAAGGAACTTGCATTTACGTAGCCTCTTATTTCACCATCGGGCTGCTCCCCAAGCAGTTTACAAGATAATGAGTCACTCTTGTAGTGCCGTCACTGTTGACTTAGGCAAAGATCGCAGCCAATTTTGAGCATAGCAGTGTCTGGCCAAAATAAAAGTATGACCGTATAATGTTACTTTGAGAGATTGTTGAGCAGGTCACCCAGGAGAATGTCCTGCTCTTTCTGTAGTATGTCGCTCTGAAAGGGTTTTGTACAGCGTAGAATGGTGCCTGTTTTCCTCTGGCTTAAAATGGTCATGGTGAAGTGCTCCCACAGCCTCTGACACTGTTTGCTTTTGTGATTTTATCTGGACTTCTTTTGATTGGAGTACTGCCTTGAAATTCATTGCGAGGTATCCATTATTCTCTGTATTCAATGAGTGAATTGCTGTGCACTTCACATGCAGTGTTTGTAACTCAAATTTGATTAACCCCCCCGCTTATATTTTTTAACTTGCCTTTAATAGTTTTGAGATGTGTTACATTCAAAAGAGGAAAAAGTGAACGTAACTTCACTGACAGTACTTGTGAAGTTCGTTGGCCACTTTTATATTTTCTAGGAAAATCCCTCCAAACCTAGTAACCTCCATAGATGGCGACCGGAACAGGTCCTTCTTTTGCATGACTCGCTCCAGGAAGCTTGCTCACCCGTCTCCCACACTAAAGACAAATGGATTTTTTTTTTTAATTGAGGGATAATTAGGTGAAGAGCCTCGGCATGAGAGGGGAGAAAGTTAAAGACAGATGGTATTTTTTCCACTGATGAAAATTGACTGCAGAAAAGATATTTATATTCAAAGGAAAGTGAACAATACACAAGTCATGAAAAATGTTGGATTCAAATGAGTAACCTGTATGCAAAACGCATTTATTATAAAGATATCTGTCATTACTGAGCACTAATCCCTAAGATGCCAAGCGCACATTTATACAAAAATTAAGCTTAAAAAAAAAATCATCAACTGCTGTTGATTTACAGTATCTCTTTAGAAATACAAGTCGCAAGTGAGCACAACCCCACGATGAACATAGGTCATGGTGGCCTGGTCCCGAGTGGAATAGTTATTGTATCCATCACAGTAACGTCAGAAGTTGCTGTATTCCTGCTTCGTATTGAGAACTTCCTTCCGAGCACTTGCTGTACAGTCCAGAGAGTCGTTGGGTGCACATGGTTGCTGTGGGGTGTTGTTGCTTTGAAAGCCATTATATTTGTGATGAAAGTTGGAATTTTGCCAGATTATGGTTGTGTATATATTTTTGTTTAAGTCTCATCTAAACAGTGAAAAGTGACAAAGGACTGGAGCATAGCAAATGTTACTTCCCCTGCTCCAGAATGAGGAATGGGAAAAGCCATTGGGGATTGACCGGGTCGATGCTGAGAAGTTGTTTCCCCTCTGGCTGGAGAGTCTAGAACCAGGGGTCACAGTCTCAGGATAAGGGGTCGGCCATTTGGGACTGAGGTGAGGAGGAATTTCTTCACTCGGAGGGTTGTGAATCTTTGTAATTCTCTACCCCAGGGGGCTGTGGATGCTGAATCATTGAGTATATTCAAGGCTGAGATCGATAGATTTTTGGACTCATGGGGAATCAAGGGATATGGAGATCAGGCGGGAAAGTGGAGTTGTGATCGAAGGTCAGCCATGATCTTATTGAATGGCGGAGCAGGCTCGAGGGGCCGTATGGCCGACTCCTGCTCCTAATTCTTACATTCATAAGCCAGGAAATTATAGATCCTTTGCTCTTGCCTCAGTAACGTGTAAACACCAAGAGTTCTTAATACAGGATTAAATTGGTGAACACTTAGAAAGGCATAGACTAATAAGGGATAGTCAGCATGGATTTGTAAAGGGCAGGTTGTGCTTGACTAATTTAATCAAATTCTTTGGGGGAAATCCTAATGTTTAGATAAAGAGAATGAGGTGGTTGTTGTATAAATGGATTTTCAGAAGGCATTTGATTTTGTGTCACAGGAGAAAGTAATTAAGAAAAATTAAGGCACATAATATAAGTATTGCAGCCACATGGGTAGAGATGCAGCCAGGAACCAAAAGCAGAGAAAGTGTGTTTTTTCCCGATTGGCTGGCGGTAGGTAGTGCTGCACCCAAGAGACCTTTGCTGGTACCTCTTCTACATAAGAAATAGGAGCAAGAGTAGGCCATTCGGCCCTTCAAGCTTGCTACGCCATTCAATGAGATCTTGGCTGATCTTCGACCTCAACTCTACCATCTCCATATCCCTTGATTCCCTTACTGTCCAGAAATCTATCGCTCTCTGTCTTGAATATACTCAACAACTGAGCCTCCACAGCCCTCTGGGGTAGAGAATTCCAAAGATTCACAACCCTCTGAGTGCTGTTTTTGATATATGTAAATGATAGGCACAAGAACTGTTACATGAAACCTTGCTAAAGAAACACATTAAAGGGCATGATGACCTCTGCCGGATTGCTGGAGAACAGAGATAGGTTAGCAGAGTTGGCAGATGCGGTACATTTTGGGAAATAGAACAGTGAGAAGAGCTGCAGATACACGCCTGGAATTTCCATTGGGGTTCTTCCGATCTCCTGCTTCAACATCACTAGAAGCCCCAACTCTTCACGCTGTTTCTCTGGAGTTTCCACCGACCTTCTGACGAAGTTATGATGGGAGACGAGAGAATCCCCGTGGAAATTCAGTCCCACAGTGTCCGCCTTGTATCACCTGCCCTCCTTTTGAAACACTACATTTGTTTGAGGAGACTCATTAAAAAGGCTTAACTCCAAGATACAGCCATGGACCTGCCTTACAGAACCAAGAAGCATGAATGGGGCAGATCCACTTAATGAAAGCATTGAGTTACACAGCGAGGAAGGGAGAATTATATGAAGATAACACATTTCTTTTTAGAATGAAGTAATTGTATGATGAGCGTTTCCAGTCACAAATTCTAGTCAGTCATAAACTAAAGGGTACAATTCTAAAGGGGGTGCAGCAACAGAGGGACCTGGGGGTGTATGTGCACAAATCGTTGACGGTGGTAGGGCAGGTTAGAGAAAGCGGTTAAAAAAGCATACGGGATCCTGGGCTTCATAAATAGAGTTGACGTAATAAAACTCACTACTCACTTAGTTTGAGTATAAAGCAAGGTTTTAATCAACTTGTTTCAGAACATGGAGGTCTAGTTGTACTTCACTAGTCCCTTGTCTTACAAAATGTCCTTGGAAAGCTGGGCCCACGCCCGAGTATTTATACTCCTTGGACGGCGCCACCAGCTGGCCGTCCAGCATTATTTCACGATGAATGATGAGATTTATAACAAGAGTCATAGAATACAAAAGCAAGGAAGGTTTGATGAGCATTTATAAAACACTGGTTCGGCCTCAACTGGGGTATTGTGTCCAATTCTGGGCACCGCACTTTAGGGAAGATGTGGAGGCCTTCGAGAGGTTGCAGAAAAGATTTACAAGAATGGTTCCAGGGATGAGGGACTTCAGTTACTGGAGAAGCTGGGGTTGTTCTTAGAGCAGAGAAGGTTGAGAGGAGATTTGATCGAGGTGTTCAAATACTTGAGGGGTCTAGACAGAGTAGATAAAGAAAAACTGTTCCCATTGGCGGAAGGGTCAAGAACCAGAGGACACAGAATTAAGGTGACTGGCAGAAGAACCAAAGGCAACATGAGGAAAAATGTTTTTATGCAGTGTGTGTTTAGAATCTGGAATGCACTGCCTGAAAGGGTGGTGGGGGCAAATTCAATCGTGGCTTTCAAAAGGGAATTGGATAAGTACCTGAAGGAAAAAATTTGCAGGGCTACGGGGAAAGGGCGGGGGGAGTGGGACTAGCTGAAGTGCTCTTGCAGAGAGCCGGCACGGGCTCGACGGACCGAATGGCCTCCTTCTGTGCTGTAACCATTCTATGAAATTCTATTTACATGGGGATATTGTTTTGACTATTTCATACCGTACAATGTTAAAGTAACCTTAAAGTTGTGTCAGCCGTGGCTCAGTGGGCAGCGCTCTCGCCTCTGAGTCAGAAGGTCATGGGTTCAAGTCCCACTCCAGAGACTTGAGCACAAAAAACCTAGGCTGACACTCCCAGTGCAGTGCTGAGGGAGTGCCGCACTGTCGGAGGTGCCGTCTTTCAAATGAGATGTTAAACCAAAGCTCTGTCTGCTCTCAGGTGGACATAAAAGATCCCACAGCACTATTTTGAAGAAGAGCAGGAGAGTTCTCCCCGGTGTCCTGGCCAATATTTATCCTTTGATCAACATCACCAAAACAGATGATCCGGTCATTATCACATAGCTGTTTGTGGGAGCTTGCTGTGCGCAAAGTGGCTGCCACGTTTCCCACATTACAACAGTGACTGTACTTCATTGGCTGTAAAGCGCATTGGGACGTCCTGAGGTTGTGAAAGGCGCTATAGAAATTCAAGTTTTTTTCTTTCATCTAGAAACGCACCATTTCTCTGTGACCTTTCCTTTGCTTACTTTCTTCAATATGTTAAATTTGAATTGAACTTTAAAACTTAGTCAAAGGAGATAACAAGACACCGGTACAAAGTACTTCTGGGAATTTTTCTAATTTAGGCTTTGGACCTTGAAATGTTGAAATAAAAAAGAAAGCAAGAAGAGGCTGGTTAGCCCATCATGTTTGTTCCTTCCATAGATCACAAACAACTTGCATTTATATACCATTCATGTAGCAAAACTCCCCAAGGCACTTCACATAGACATGAGGGAAAAATGGACAATGAGCCAGAGAAATAAACATTCGGAGGAATGACCCAAAGCTTGGTCATGGAGTTGAGTTTTAAGGAAGGTCTCAAAGGAAGACCTAGGCAGTTGAGGGCACAATTTGAGGTTTGGTGAGACCACACCTGGAGTACTGTGCACAGTTCTGGTCTCCTTATTTAAGGAAGGATATACTTGCCTTGGAGACGGTGCAACGAAGGTTCACTGGATTGATTCCTGGGATGAGAGGGTTGTCCTATGAGGAGAGATTGAGTAGATTGGGCCGATACTCTCTGGAGTTTAGAAGAATGAGAGGTGATCTCATTGAAACATCTAAGATTCTGAGGGGGATTGACAGGGTAGATGCTGAGAGATTGTTTCCCCCTGGCTGGAGAGTCTAGAACTCAGGGGCATAGTCTCAGGATAAGGGGTCGGCCATTTAGGACTGAGATGAGGAGGAGTTTCTTCACTCAGAGGGTTGTGAATCTTTGGAATTCTCTACCCCAGAGGGCTGTGGATGCTCAGTCGTTGAGTATATTCAAGGCTGAGATCGATAGATTTTTGGATCCAGATGAATTAAGGGATATGGGGATCGGGCAGGAAAGTGGAGTTGAGATCGAAGATCAGCCAAAATCTTATTGAATGGCGGAGCGGGCTCGAGGGGCCGTGTGGCGGAGCGGGCTCGAGGGGCCGTGTGGCGGAGCGGGCTCGAGGGGCCGTGTGGCGGAGCGGGCTCGAGGGGCCGTGTGGCGGAGCGGGCTCGAGGGGCCGTGTGGCGGAGCGGGCTCGAGGGGCCGTGTGGCGGAGCGGGCTCGAGGGGCCGTGTGGCGGAGCGGGCTCGAGGGGCCGAATGGCCGACTCCTGCTCCTAATTCTTATCTTCTTATGTTCTTATGTTCAATTGCTAATGGTCCAGCAAAAAAAGGGTGGGGAGGAATGAAAGTCGGCAAATCAGCCTGCCCTCATCACTGGGATAGAGCTGATGCATATCCTAATGTGCAACTTCTCCAGTCTATCCACGCAACTGTGCTCCCTCATCCCTGGAACCATTCTTGTAAACCTTTTCTGCACCCTCTCTAAGGCCTTCACATCCTTGCTAAAGTGCGGTGCCCAGATGGGCCAAATGGCCTCCTTCTGTGCTATATCATTCTACTATTATTATAGAGGTGTGGACACAGATTCTCCAGGCTGGGGATTATGGAATGATTCTCTGGAACACAAGCAATGGGTGAAAAATCAAACTGGGAGAAGGGTGCTGTAAGATAATGTGCGTCACACTGTGATATCCAGAGAGAATACAAATGACCTGATGTAACCCTATTGTCTGATTTATTTTTTAAAAGTTAGCTTCGGTGTGCCTTTTAAATCATTTTGTTGCAGATTTTGTTCCTTTACATCAGAGTCGCATCTTTTTCTCTCTCTAACAGTTTCTTTTGTTGCAGTGCATCAGAAATTTAGCTGATAAAAGGGAAGGCAAAAATCCACAGATCACTGGCACCCGCTGCGATATCTGAGTCAATTCATTGGCCGTGCAGTCTACTGCTGATAAATCCAAGTTGTTTAATTTTTTAATTTTTACAGGCCCGGATTTTGCGGTCAGTGGCGAAGTGACGGTGTTTGCCGTTGACCTCGAAGAAAGCCTCCCACAAAGATCCAGCCATCTCCGCGACATCGATTTCACCTCTCCCGACATTAGTATGAATCTGACGCCGAGTCTAGGGGATCTCCAGCGTCCAGCAACAGTGATGTCGTCAAGCTGGCTAAGCAGCCAATCACATTGAGGAATTCTCACAGACAGCAAACCAGGAAGTAAAATGCACTGATTTCCTTTCACTTTTTAATCGTTTCACAGAGAGCAAAATAAAGATTGGGACATACGCATCAATAACAACAACTTGTATTTATATAGTGGCCTAGAAATTCGGTGGGCTGCGCCACCAGTTAGCGCCTAAAGAGGGCACTCAGTGGCTTTAGCGCCACTGGCCACGCCTCCCGCGATACTTAGCGGGGCGCTAATGGCGGCGTTAGTCTGTAGCGCTGCACCGCCACCGATAACGTCATCGGTGTGCGCAGCGCCCCGCTACCGCTCCGATCACAATATTTGGTAGCGCCCGCCTCTGTAATGCCGTTCGCAAATCGCGCCCGGTTTACGGGGCCTACCTGTGGCGGTGGTGGCGCAAATTAAGGTGGAGGTGCGGGGCGGTCATTTTTTCGGTGGCCGCCTGCCAGCACCTCCGTCCCCGGCCTCCTGATCCCCCCCCTGGGCAGTGCCGGCTGTGTCCTGAGAGCCCGGCACTTCTCCTCGGTGCCAGGCTCTTTTGCCGGCACTCGCGATCGGTCATCGCGCTGGTGCAGGCCCCTCCCCCTTAAGAAGGGGAGGAAGGCCTGCAGTACTGCAGCGCACTGTGCCACAGCGTGTGGCGCTGCGGCACGTTGCACTGCGATATTCAGTTTCAGCGCCCCAAGAGGGACGCGGGGCGCCTCGAGCAGCGCCCCGCGTCCCTCTTGGGGCGCTCAAGCTGAATTTCTGGCGGGCGCAACGGCTCCGATCGCAGCGGTAATTCCAGCATCCAGGCGAGCTTGGCGCCCCGTTTGGGCCTCCACCGAATTTCTAGGCCAGTGCCTTCAGCGTAGTAAAACATCCCAAGGCATTTCACAGGAGCGTTAACAAACAAAATTTGAAACCGAGCTATATAAGGGCAGATGACCAAAAGCTTGGTCAAAGAGATAGGTTGTAAGGAGCGTCTTAAAGAAGGAAAGAGAGGTAGCGAGATGGAGGTTTAGGGAGAGAATTCCAGAGCTTCGGGCCTAGGCGGCTGAAGGCACGGCCGCCAATGGTGGAGCGATTAAAATCAGAGATGCTCAAGAGGGCAGAATTAGAGGAGCTCAGATATCTCGGAGGGTTGTGGGGCTGCAGGAGATTACAGAGATAGTTTGGTGCGAGGCCACGGAGGGATTTGAAAACAAGGATGAGAATTTTGAAATCGAGGCGCTGCTTAAGCGGGAGCCGATGTAGGTCAGCGAGCACAGGGGTGATGGGTGAACGGGACTTGGTGTGAGTTAGGACACAGGCAGCCCTCAAGTTTACGTAGGGTAGAATGTGGGAGGCCAGCCAGGAGTGCGTTGGAATAGTCAAGTCTAGAGGTAACAAAGGCATGGATGAGGGTTTCAGCAGCGGATGAGCTGAGGCAAGGGCGGAGACGGGCAGTGTTACGGAGGTGGAAGTAAGCGGTCTTTGTTATGCTGCAGGATATGTGGCCGGAAGCTCATTTCAGGGTCAAATATGACACCAAGGTTGCGAACAGTGTGGTTCAGCCTCAGACAGATGTTAGGGAGAGGGATGGAGTCAGTGGCTAGGGAATGGAGTTTGTGGCAGGGACTGAAAACAATGGCTTCGGTCTTCCCAATATTTCATTGGAGAAAATTTCTGCTCATCCAGAACTGAATGTCGGACAAGCAGTCTGACAATTTAGAGACCGTGGAGGGGTTGAGAGAAGTGGTGGTGAGGTGGAGCTGGGTGTCGTCAGCGTCCATGTGGAAACTGATGCCATTTTTTCGGATGATGTCACCAAGGGTCAACATGTAGATGAGAAATAGGAGGGGGCCAAGGATCGATCCTTGGGGGACACCAGAGGTAACGATGCGGGAGCGGGAAGAGAAGCCGTTGCAGGTGATTTTCTGACTACGATTAGAGAGATAAGAATGGAACCAGGCGAGTGCAGTCCCACCCAGCTGGATGACGGTGGAGAGGTGTTGGAGAAGGATGGAGTGGTCAAACATGTCAAAGGCTGCAGACAGACCGAGAAGGATGAGGAGGGATAGCTTACCTTTGTCACAGTCACAAAGGATGTTATTTGTAACTTTGATGAGAGCTGTTTCGGTACTGTGGCTGGGGTGGAAACCTGATTGGAGGGATTCAAACATGGAATTGCAGGAAAGATTGGCATGGATTTGGGAAGCGACAACATGTTCAAGGACTTTGGAGAGGAAAGGGAGGTTGGAGATGGGGCGGTAGTTTGCAAGGATGGAGGGTCAAGGGTTGGTTTTTTGAGGAGAGGGGTGATGACGGCAGATTTGAGGGAGAGGGGGACAGTACTTGAGGAGAGAGAACCGTTAACAATGTCAACTAACATGGGAGCCAGAAAAGGAAGTTGGGTGGTCAGCAGTTTGGTGGGAATAGAGTCGAGGGAGCAGGAGGTGGGTCTCATGGACAAGATGAGCGTAGAGAGGTCATGAGGGGAGATCGGAGAAAAACTGGAGAAAGATGTGAGTTCAGGGCTCGGGCAGGGGGGAACCTTAGAGGAAGTTTGGCCCGGTGGGCTAGGAGAAGGAAGGGAAGTGGCAGAGGCAGCTGAACGGATGGTCTCAATCTTAGAGACAAAGAAGTCCATGAGCTCCTCACACTTGTTGTCGGAGGTGAGGGTGGAGGAGACATTAATACTTTACCAAACATAAATATGAATCACCAACACCACTCATCCCACCAAATAAAGGGATATAAATTTAGAGAGGAGCGAGGATTTTTCCACTGCTCCCTAAGGTATTACAGTTCCTCGGATATCTGCCATTTTTATGCTCACAATCATTTAATAGAATTAATGATATAAATGCCTCTATTTCAGTTCTATGTAAATATCTATTTTAGTGAACATACGAACAATGACGGACGGGAAAAGACCCACTGGTCCATCCAGCCTTTCCCACATAACTGTGACACCTTGTGCATCACAGTATACACATCGCACCCCACCCGAAAGCCATATAATCTCCTGGGAGAGGCGAAAAACCCAGGCCAAAACAAAGGTCTTTGAGAAGGTACGACATAGTAGAATAATGAACAAGGTTAGAGAATGCGGAGCCAGGGGACAGGTAGCAGAATGGATAGCTAGCTGGCTTCAAGACAGAAAGCAGAGAGTGGGGGTAAAGGGTAGCTATTCACAGTGGCAGAAGGTGGGAAGTGGTGTTCCACTAGGATCAGTGCTGGGACCACGGTTGTTCACAATTTACATTAATGTTTTAGACTTTGGAATCAAAAACACAATTTCTAAATTTGTGGACGACACCAATTTGGGGGGATAGTCAATACTGAGGAGGACTGCAACAAATTACAAGAAGACATTAATAAACTTGCAGAATGGGCAAATAATCGGCAAATGAATTTCAACAAAGATAAGTCTGAGGTATTACATTTTGTTAAGAAAAATAAGGAAGTCACATAGTACTTAGAAAATAAGAATCTAAATGGGGTAGAGGAGCAAAGGGATCTGGGAGCACAAATCACTAAAAGTTGTGACACAGGTTAGCAAGGCCATAACCCAAAGCAAACCAAGCACTAGGGTTTATTTCTAGAGGGATAGAATTGAAAAGTAGCGAAGTTATGCTAAACCTGTATCGAACCTTGGTTAGACCACACTTGGAGTACTGCGTACAGTTCTGGTCGCCATATTATAAAAAGGATATAGAGGCACTGGAGAGGGTGCAGAGAAGATTTATAAGGATGATACCAGAACTGCGAGATTATACCTATCAAGGAAGGAAAAACAGGCTGGGTCTCTTTTCTCTTGAAAAAAGAAGGCTGAGGGGTGACCTAATAGAGGTCTTTAAAATTATGAAAGGCTTTGATGGAGTGGATACAGAGAGAATGTTTCCACTTGTGGGGAAGAGCAAAGCTAGAGGCCATCAATATAAGATAGTCACCAAGAAATCCAATAGGGAATTCAGAGGAAACTTCTTTACCCAGAGAGTGGTGAGAATGTGGAACTCGCTCCCACAGGGAGTGGTTGAAGCGAATGGTATCGATGCATTTAAGGGGAGACTGGACAAGCATGAGGGAGAAGGGAATAGAGGGTTACGCTGATAGATTTAGATGAGGAAAGACGGGAGGAGGCTCGAGTGGAGCATGAACACCGGCATGGCCTGGTTGGGCCGAATGGCCTGTTCCTGTGCTGTAAATTCTATGTAACTAGGGAGACAAAATTCTGGAAAATTCCTTCCCGACCCCCCTTAGACGATCAAGACTAGATTGAAACAAAATCACCATATAGCTCTCTGCGAACATGTCGTTCTTACAGCTGCCCATAAAACACTGCGCTAAAACTAATATTTTAATACTTTATTCCGGTGCCTATGAGTCTGGCTAAATAGACCAACATTATAAATTTTAATGCAGTCACTAAACATTGACGGGGAATGAGCAGATTAACTGCAATCTGAATCTTGGGTCAGCGGCATGTTACATTTTTAACACAAACTATTGGAGCATGCTCCTTAGTGACTGTAACCGTGCCAGAGTTTGCCTGATGTATTGTGTCGGGCAGAGATCCACGAGCAAAAACATTTGGGCTGATGAACCAAGGACACAGACACAGTGACGGCACTCTCCACCGGACAGCTGGAGATAAACGTTATCAAAGTTAGAGCACATTGAAAGAAAGGAGAGTTTATATCCAACAATTTTTCCCTCCAGGAAAATTTGAAGGGATATTAGTCATGTCTGATTGTAGAATGTACTTTTCAAACTTTAAAAAGAAGCATACCTAACAACAACAACAACAACTTGTATTTATATAGCGCCTTTAATGTAGTAAAACGTCCCAAGGCGCTGCACAGGAATATTGTAAGACAAAAAATTTGACACCGAGCCACATAAGGATAAATTCGGGCAGGTGACCAAAAGCTTGGCCAAAGAGGTCGGTTTTAAGGAGCGTCTTAAAGGAGGAGAGAGAGGTGGAGAGGCGGAGAGGTTTAGGGAGGGAATTCCAGAGCTCAGTGCCCAGGCAACACTGTGAAAGTGTGGAACTATCTCTGTTGTGTTAGTTTAAGAACAGGTAATTGGGTTTAAGGGAATGGTAGCAGAATGGTTGTGTTGCGGAGCTAATAATCCAGCAGGCCTGGACTAACAATCACGGCGACATGTGTTCATAATCCCACCACTGATTCAGCTAATTAAATAAATCTGGAATAAAAAGCTCGTACCAGTAATGGTGACTGTGTAACTACTGGATAGTTGTAAAAGACTATCTGGTTCACTAATGTCCTTTAGGAATGGAAATCTCCTGTCACTATATGTGACTCCAGACCCACAGCAATGTGGTTGACACTGAACATGACCTAGCAAGCCACTCAGTTGTCAAGAAGGTGGCTCGCCACCACCTTCTCAAGAGTAATTAGGGATTGGCACCCCATCCACCACCTTAAACATACACTCCCTCCACCACCGGCGTACCGTGGCTGCAGTGTGTACCATCTACAAGATGCACTGCAGCAACTCGCCAAGGCATCTTCGGCAGCACCTCCCAAACCCGCAACCTCTTCCACCTAGAAGGACAAGGGCAGCAGGCGCACGGGGAACACCACCACCTCCAAGTTCCCCTCCAAGTCACACACCATCCTGACTTGGAAATATATCGGCCGTTCCTTCATCGTCGCTGGGTCAAAATCCTGGAACTCCCTCCCTAACAGCACTGTGGGAGCACCTTCACCACACGGACTGCACCGGTTCAAGAGGGCGGCTCACCACCACCTTCTCGAGGGCAATTAGGGATGGGCAATAAATGCTGGCCTTGCCAGCAACACCCACATCCCACAAATGAATTTTTAAAAATGTGGAACAATACCCTGCATCTGCAGGCAGGGCTGTTGTTAGAAGCAGCAACACAGAACATCACCTCGCAAGATGCCTTCAATTCCTGCCTCTGGAGGCAAAACAACCAGGAGTAGTTGGAGACATGACGTGTGGGGAGTGCAGCGTGCTCGGGAGGAACAGGTGACTCTGGACCTGTGGTTCCCAAAGCTTTCCACCACTGGGAGTTTTCCTCGCCTCATGTCTGGGTCTGTTGTAGACTCACTGATTGAGATCGATTGCTGTGATTGGTCAACAACTCCTTTATCGTCGGATCGTGCGGCTCCCAGGCTGGTAGAAGGCGAACGTGATGGGCCTGGGTCTTATTTTATCCAGCAGTTCCGATGTTCCTCACCACGGCTGACAAACAAAAACGGTTGCTCGCTGCCTCTTTTGTTTGGGCAAAAACTGACTTCTCAACCCACCTGCACAAGCCAGGAATGTGATTTTCTAGCCGACCTGTACAAACTTTCTTTTGGCATTGGGGACGGTTCACGGTCAGAGATGTAAAGTTGCAAGCAGTGACTTCTGAATCGTTGCTGCTGGTGTTGTGGCAGCAGGCAGCTCCCTCCGGCAGTGGTTCTGTAATATTAATGATGTAATAAGGTGAGGATAACCAACAAATTCCCCTTCGTGCAATCATCGAAGCTCAGCAGTGTGAGCTGTGGTTCAGTCCAACCTCGGAGTCAGAAGGTCGTGGGTTCAAGTCCCACTCCAGAAATCTAGTCTGTCACACCCAGTGCAGTGCTGAGGGAGTGCCGTACTGCCGGAGGTGCCGTCTTTCAGAGGAAACGTTAAACCGAGGCCACGTCTGCCCTCTCAGGGTGGATGTAAAAGATCACCATGGCACAATTTAGGGGAAGAGCAGGGGAGTTAACCTGGCCGATATTTAACAAAAAACAGATTAACTGGTCATTATCACATTGCTGTTTGTGGGAGCTTGCTGTGCGCAAATTGACAGCCGCGTTTCCTACATTACAACAGTGACTGCACTTCAAAAGTACGTCATTGGCTGCAAAGCACTTTGGGAGGTCCTGAGGCCATGAAAGGCGCTATATAAATGCAAGTCTTTCTTTTCCTAATTAGCTTTCCACTAGCTGCTGCTATCTTTATTTGAGAATATTCACACTTGACCTTGATGAGAGAGATAACAGTGGTTACAAGCTCAAAATCAGCAGGTCCGGTTATGAGCAACAAGTTAGAAAGCAAAGCGTGTGGAAGACTTCCCAACTCATAAATCTCATTCTCTGTTGGGTTATTTCTCCACTTGACAGGCTGATGTGAGCCTTAAAGTGTGTTTACCTTTTTGGTATTGTGAGTATTCGGTGCGGCTTAGATATATCGCCGCAGAGTGTAAGCTTCACTAATCCTTACGTCATCCTTCTGAAGGCCAAGGCAACCAGCCTGTGATAGAATCCCAGTGAGAAGTGATAAGGTATCTTTCAACTGTGCAACATTCTGCATCAGAACCATTCAGGAAAACATCCTTCGGCAAAATTAACTGAGCTTATCAGTAAAACTGAGGAAGGCGGAGAGTTCCAAGGTCACTGACTTTAAGGACGCTTTACGACAGCAAAATACTGCGGATGCTGGAAATCCAAAAGAACAACAGAAAATGCTGGAAAAACTCAGTAGGCCAGGGCAACATCCGGATGCTGCCTGGCCTGCTGAGTTTTTCCCGCGTTTTCTGTCGTTATTTAAGGACTCGTTAGTTTTGACCTGGACCCCCCTCCACCCGGTGTGTCAGCTATGTTCTATCTAATAATCAGTTTTTACACCCCCATCCATTTAGTGACACCTCCTGAAATACATTTCATGCAGATTCTTAAAAGCAGAATTACTTTAGAGAAAGGCAGACTGGCATTTCTCCAGCGCCTTTCACGACCACCGGACGTCCCAAAGCACTTTACAGCCAATGAAGTACTTTTTTGAAGTGTAGTCACTGTTGTAATGTAGGAAACACGGCAGCCAATTTGCGCACAGCAAGCTCCCACAAACAGCAATGTGAAAATGACCAGATCATCAGTTTTTTTTAGTGATGTTGATGGAGGGATAAATATTGGCCCCAGGACCCCGGGGAGAACTCCCCTGCTCTTCTTCGAAATAGTGCCGCGGGATCTTTTCCGTCCAACTGAGAGAGCAGACGGGGCCGTGACCATTCCTATTCTGAGCAGTATAGCGCATCCATATAAATTTCACATCCTGGAATCTATAACACAAACACCAGTTGCCTTTAAGTTGCAATAGAGAATCACATATTTGGAGGTGCAACATTGCCCTTGTGCTTATCTGTGCGTCCCGCTGGTGGTATTCCTGTAGCTCCTTCCATGGTATATCCTTGTATTTTTCCCCTGGGAATTGGCAATGATGGTGCTGCTGGGATTTTGCATGGACCCGTCAAAATATACATGGGCATCTTAAACAGCATGAATATGAATGACAAGCAAATGCATCGTTGTCCCTCCTCGTCAGTGTCAGCTGCAGTTCAGTTGGTAGCACAGAAGTTGAAAAGGTCCGGGCTTTACCTCGGAGAGCTTGCAACAAAGCCTCCCCGCACCCCACTCACCTTTCACCCCGAGTTAAAATCGGGTCTTCTATGTGCATTCACTGCATTTTGTTTAAAAGGACAGGCTACCCTGACAATACATGCAGTTTAATACTGACTTCAGTTAGGTAAAATATAAACAGAAAATGTTGGAAATACTCAGCAGGTCAGGCAGCATTGTGTGGACTTGTTTCTCTCTCCACAGATACTGCCTGACTCGCTGAGTACTTCCAGCAAATGGTTGGTTGGTGAGTATTTCTCTTTTTTAAACTTTAACTCTGTAGTTTATCGTTACTAGGGTCTTTTCTGGTGTAGCAGGTACTGTTGGTAGACTATACAAGAGCCTTAGAGATATCTTTAATTGGTGATAGTAAATTAATTAAGGGGAAAGTCATGCCAGGAGAGCCCAGCCCCGTGATGTGCTCCTCCTGCTCCATGTGGGAATTCAGGGACACTGCCCCTGGTGACTACGTGTGCAGGAAATGCATCCATCTGCAGCTATTAGCAGACCGCATTGAGGAGCTGGAGCTGCGGGTGGATGGGTTGTGGAGCATTCACGAGGCTGAGAAGTTCGTGGATAGCACGTTTACTGAGTTGGTCACACCGCAGGGAAGGGCTGCACAGGAAGAAAGGAAATGGGTGACCACCAGGCGGAGCAATAGAAGTAGGCAGGTAGTGCAGAAAACCCCTGTGACCATTCCCCTCTCAAACAAGTATACCATTTTGGATACTGTTGGGGGGAATGACTCACCAGGGGAAGGCAGCAGCAGCCAGCTTCCTGGCACTGGGGGCGCTCCTGCTGCCCAGGAGGGGAGGAAAAAGAGTGGGAGAGCAATAGTCGTAGGGGATTCTATAGTAAGGGGAACAGATAGGCGTTTCTGTGGCCGTAGACGTGAATCCAGGATGGTTTGTTGCCTCCCTGGTGCCAGGGTCAAGGATGTCACTGAGCGGCTGCAGGGCATTCTGGAGGGGGAGGGTGAACAGCCAGAGGTCGTGGTCTACATTGGTACCAACGACATAGGTAGAAAGAGGGATGAGGTCCTGCAGCAAGAATTTAGGGAGCTAGGGGCAAGATTAAGGAGCAGGACCTCAAAGGTTGTAATCTCTGGATTACTCCCGGTGCCATGTGCTAGTGAGTATAGGAATAGGAGGATAGAACAGATGAATGCGTGGCTAAAGGGATGGTGCAGGAGGGAGGGCTTTAGTTTCCTGGATCACTGGGTCTGCTTCTGGGACAGGTGGGACTTGTACAAGTCGGACGGTTTACACCTGAACCAGAGGGGAACCAATATCCTTGCGGGGAGGTTTGCTAGCACTGCTGGGGGGGGTTTAAACTAATTCGGCAGGGGGATGGGATACAGAGTGGAGCTATAGTAGGGGGTGATGTACAGCCAAATAAGGAGGAAAAAACAAGTCAGCAGGGAAGGCAGAGCAAAGATGTGAAGGCAAAAGGGAATATGGCAGGGCTGGAAGGCATTTATTTTAATGCAAGGAGTCTTGCAAATAAGGTGGATGAACTGAAGTTGTTGTTGAACACATGGGAGTACGATATTGTTGCTATCACGGAGACATGGTTGAGGGAGGGTCAGGACTGGCAGCTAAATATTCCGGGGTATAGAATCTTCAGGCGAGACAGAGGGGGGTGTAAAAGGGGAGGGGGTGTTGCAATATTAATTAAGGAGTCTATTACTGCTGTAAGGAGGGATGATATATTAGCGGGTTCCTCTAATGAGGCCATATGGGTAGAACTTAAAAACAAAAAGGGGTCAAGCACCTTGCTGGGAGTGTACTATAGGCCCCCAAACAGTCAGGGGGAGATAGAGGAACAGATATGCAGGCAGATATCAGAAAAGTGTGAAAATAATAGGGTAGTAATAGTGGGGGATTTCAACTTCCCCAATATAAATTGGGATAGTCAGAGTGTGAAAGGCTTGGAGGGAGCAGAATTCTTAAAGTGCATCCAGGAAAGCTTTTTGAGCCAACATGTAGAAAGTCCTACAAGAGAGGGGGCGGTACTGGACCTAATTCTAGGGAATGTAGCCGGGCAGGTGGTGGAAGTGTCTGTAGGAGAGCATTTTGGCGATAGTGACCACAATTCGGTGAGATTTAAGGTGGTCATGGAAAAAGACAAAGACGGCCCGGAAATCAGGGTTCTAAATTGGGGGAAGGCCGATTTTAATAAGATAAGACAGGATCTGGCAAAAGTGGACTGGGAGCAGCTACTTATAGGAAAATCCACATCAAAACAGTGGGAGGCTTTCAGAAGGGAAATAGAGAGAGTACAACACCAACATGTTCCTGTAAAGGTCAAGGGTGGGACCAACAAGCAAAGGGAACCTTGGATGACAAAGGATATACAAAAATGCATTAGGAAAAAAAGGGGGGCTTTTGGCAGTTACAAAAGACAAAAGACGGTGGAAGCCCTAGAGGAGTATAAGAGGTGCAGGAGCATACTTAAAAAGGAAATTAGGAGGGCGAGGAGGGGCCATGAAATAACACTGGCGAGCAAAATAAAGGAAAATCCTAAGATGTTTTATAAGTATATTAAGGGCAAGAGGATAACCAGGGAAAGGGTAGGGCCCATTAGGGACCAAAGTGGCAAGCTGTGTGTAGAGCCAGATGAAGTAGGTGGGGTTTTAAATGAATTTTTTGCCTCAGTGTTCACTATGGAGAAAGATGATGTAGACATAGAAGTCGGGCAAGGGGACTGTGACATACTTGAACATATTAGCATCGAGAGGGAGGAGGTACTAGCGGTTTTAGCAGGCCAAAAAGTGGATAAATCCCCAGGCCCAGACGAGATGTATCCCAGGCTGTTGTGTGAGGCAAAGGAGGAGATTGCAGGGGCTCTGACACAAATTTTCAGAACCCCTCTGGCCACAGGGGATGTACCAGAGGACTGGAGAACAGCTAATGTAGTACCATTATTCAAGAAGGGTAGCAGGGATAAACCAGGGAATTACAGGCCAGTGAGCCTAACATCTGTGGTAGGGAAATTATTGGAAAAAATTCTGAGGGACAAAATTAGTCTCCACTTGGAGAGGCAAGGATTAATCGGGGATAGTCAGCATGGCTTTGTCAAGGGTAAATCATGTCTGACCAATCTGATTGAATTTTTCGAGGGGGTGACTAGGTGTGTGGATGAGGGAAATGCTGTGGATGTGGTTTACATGGACTTCAGTAAAGCTTTTGACAAGGTCCCGCATAGGAGACTGGTCAAGAAGGTAAGAGCCCATGGGATCCAGGGGGCCTTGGCACGTTGGATCCTAAACTGGCTGAGTGGCAGGAGGCAGAGGGTGATGGTCGAAGGTTGCTTTTGTGACTGGAAGCCTGTGTCCAGTGGGGTACCTCAGGGATCGGTGCTGGGTCCCTTGCTGTTTGTGATCTACATTAATGATTTGGATGAGAATGTAAAGGGTATGATCAGTAAGTTCGCGGATGACACGAAAATTGGTGGGGTGGTAAATTGCGAGGAGGAAAGCCTCAGGCGACAGGACAATATTAACGGGTTGGTCAGATGGGCGGAAAAGTGGCAAATGGAATTTAACCCGGAAAAGTGCGAGGTGATGCATTTTGGACGGACAAATAAGGCAAGGGAATACACAATGAGTGGTAGGACCCTAGGAAGTACAGAGGGTCAGAGGGACCTTGGTGTACATGTACATAGATCCCTGAAGGCAACGGAACAGGTAGATAAGGTGGTTAAAAAGGCTTATGGGATACTTGCCTTCATTAGCAGAGGCATAGAATATAAGAGCAGGGAGGTTATGATGGAGCTGTACAAAACGCTGGTGAGGCCACAGCTGGAGTACTGTGTGCAGTTCTGGTCGCCTCACTATAGGAAGGATGTGATTGCTTTGGAGAGGGTGCAGAGAAGATTCAGCAGGATGTTACCTGGGATGGAGCGCCTCAGCTATGAAGAAAGACTCAACAGGCTGGGGTTGTTTTCCTTGGAGCAAAGGAGGCTGAGGGGGGACCTGATTGAGGTGTACAAAATGATGAGGGGCATAGATAGGGTAGATAAAGAGGAACTTTTCCCCTTAGTAGGGGGGTCAATAACAAGGGGGCACAGATTCAGGGTAAGGGGCAGGAGATTTAGGGGGGATTTGAGGAGGAACTTTTTCACCCAGAGGGTGGTTGGAAGCTGGAACTCACTGCCTGAAAGGGTGGTAGAGGCAGGAACCCTCACAACATTCAAGAAGCATTTAGATGAGCACTTGAAATGCCATTGCATACAAGGCTACGGACCAAATGCTGGAAAATGGGATTAGACTGGACAGGGAGGGATGGGCGGCACAGACACGATGGGCCGAAGGGCCTCTTTCTGTGCTGTAAAACTCTATGACTCTATGACTCTATGACTCTAAATGCTGTTTATATTTCAGATTTCCAGCATCCGCAGTGTTTTGCCGATGTAAAATATAAAGATGGCCTCCCTGCTGGCTCTTTGGTGAAATGCACCATAGGTTGTTGTGCTGAGCCATAAGGACCAGAAAGACCCTGGTTACATCTCCGTTCTGCCCTGACTTAGCAGAGCTCGGTCAGAATGCTATTAACAGCGCTGCACCTGGGCTCAAAGTCCCTGAGCTGCAGAAGGGAAAATTAACAAGGGCTCCTGCACATGACCACTGACCAATGGCCTCCACCTATAAAGTGGGCAATTGTGGCTAGGACCATTCTTGACTCTGTTGTCACTCTCAGTTAAGTCGCCAGCTGACATTCATTGTCAAGGTCACACAGGACGAATGGCCTCTTCGGTAGGTCACTGGAGAGCTGCTAGCGTCTGCAAACCTCTATCTCAGCATCGGGTTACAGTCTATAGAAAAGGCAGGAATTGGGAGTAAAATAGAAAGATAATTCAAAAGGGGAATTAGCATCTAGTTTATAAACTTCATTGCAAAAGTTAGCAGCACAGCAGACGCACCAAATTCATCGGAGTGGTCAATGCGGAGGCCTTTGAACTGGCTTTTCGGAATGAGCTGTTCCTGGCTGTGCTGCTTGCTCCTGGGATGGCAGGAATGATGTATGAGGAGAGATTGGGTCGATTGGGCTTATACTCGCTGGAGTTTAGAAGAATGAGAGGGGGGTCTCATTGAAACTTATAAAATTCTAACAGGACTGGACAGACCAGATGCAGGAAGGATGTTCCCGATGGCTGGGGAGTCCAGAACCAGGGGTCACAGTCTAAAGATAAGGGGTAAGCCATTTAGGACAGAGATGAGGAGGAATTTCTTCACCGAGAGAGTAGTGAACCTGTGGAATTCTCTACCACAGAAGGCAGTGGAGGCCAATTCATTAAATATATTCAAAAAGGAGTTAGATATATTTCTTAGGGCTGAAGGGATCAAGGGTATGGGGAGAAGGCAGGGACAGGGTGACGTAAGAACACTACTAGGCACTTGGTCTAAGCATTAAACAAAGCTTTAATCAACTGTTTTACAACATGGAGGTCTAGTTGTGTCCTTCACTAGTCCCTGTTAAGAATGTCCTGCGCAAGCTGGGCCCGTGTCCAAGTATTTATACTCTCCCTGGACAGCGCCACCCATAGGCCACTCAGTATTATTTCATAAGTCTTTCTTTCATGAATGACTGATTCATGTCACAGGGTATTGAATTTGGATGATCAGCCATGATCTCATTGAATGGCAGAAGAGGCTTGAGGGGCCGAATGGCCTACTCCTGCTCCTATCTTCTATGTTTCTATGTTTCAGTGTGCGATGGTGGTGAGCAATGTTCACTTTCTTTTTTGGGTGCGCTGCCC